>NC_056464.1:29742204-29828559 GCF_008729295.1 Plectropomus leopardus | reverse complement strand
ACACACGGGAAGGCCATAGGGCGATGCTTTAATTGCCAAAATGTAAATGAAACATTTAAAAATAGCCATATTAGTATATATTATAATATATTTAAATGAGGGGATCTTCATGTATATAAAAATACTTTACAGGACATTTGTCTGGTGGTGGTGGGATAAAGCTTCCTAAATTCTATCAGTAATTTCCATCATGATACCCCAAAAAGGTGACAATTAGTTGAAAAATATCCCATGCCAGACAGATTTAGATATTTATGGTACCTTAAGATGTAAACATGTAATTTCCAGAGCTAAAACAAAAATACATTTTTCTCACATAGTTCATGCTGTTATGGTGTGTGCTTAAAATAAAAAAGTCCTGCCCCTCAACTACTGTTGTTATTTGAATTTTACTTATCTAACTTTTGTTATCATTGTTTTAAAAGGTGCTTTAAAATAAAAATACCACTGTAGATTACCAAAAATTGTAGCTCATGAAACACTGGAAAACAAGGGGATTTCACAAGTAGCTCTGTGTGTGTGAGTGTGTTTGTGTGTGTGTTGAGTAGTACAAATAACTTTCATTTTTAGAGTTGTATTTGTTTCTTCTAATTCAAGATAGTCTTTAATATTCAGTTCACTTTGGTAAAGAAAGGAAAAACACATCTGAGTCAGGCTGACTTGTCTTTCTGCATTTAGCCAAGAACAGTGAGTTTTACAGACCTTGGCGTCCCGTTCGGCAAATTTCTGGAACATGTTGGCGTAGGTCTTCTTGTCCCGTTCATGATGTTCCTTAATCTTGCTCTGGCAGATGGAAATCTGAGCACGAGCCGCTCGATTTGAGGGGTTGACTTGCAGCACTTGCTGAAAGTCCTCTAAGGCCAGGCTGAACTCGTTACGGAGGAGACGGGCTTCCCCTCGACGATACAAAGCCTTCTCGTTGCTTTCATCAAGCTCAATCACCTGAAACACACACACAGAGGCACAGAGCTCTTTTTTAGTTCTGTGTATTAAAAGCCATGCTGAACCATTTATTCACTAAATTCAATCTTCAAAATCCTTTTTTAACCCCCAGATATCTTCAAGCTAAGGTGAATCTTTGAGGGGCCAATCGTTTTACTGTTTTCCCTTTATTTACTCATTAACAGAAAGACAAAAAGCAAAAAACAGAAAAACAAAATATACATAAATATAGCAATTCAACGACATATAAGTGAGTCCTGTCCTGCTATTTCTGTTCCCCGTCCTAACCAAAATTAATATCAAAATTGAAACTCGTCACCACTGCACAATATTGCTCCCAAACACAGTTAATCTCTCGCTACTTTCTTTATACTGAAGCACAACAACCATCAGCCCTTTCCATTAAATAAATAAATAAATAAATAGATAAAAATAAAATAAAGAAAAGGTGGTCTTGGTTTATTTTCTTATTTATACTGACATTAAGTACATTGCAACTGGCGCCCATGTTTCAGCACATTCTGTGTCATTATTCTGCAGAAACCTTTTCTAACTGAACCATTTGTATTGCTTTAGTGATCTTTTCTTTCTGAGTGAGTGCATTTAAGGCTGTCTAGTTTTTTAAGATTATCGCCCATCCTTTTCTTGAAAATCTCTTTTTTTCCCTCTTGGTTCCAAAGCAGCTAGTATCAAGATTTGTGAATTATTACTTTAATTTCTTTCTTTGGATCTTATTAGGGAAGCCTGAGCCTGTGACTTCAATTCAGAGATATCAGTAGAAGCAACGTCCCGGATCCACTCACCCTAAAGGTTAATCCAGTACAAGATGCATTACTCAAAAACAAAACTGAACTGCATCTTCCCATCACTGTCTCCTAAATGTGATAAGTGTTGCTCTGCTGCAGAATAACATGTCATCTCATTAATGCCAACATCACACCAGTGTGTCAATAAGTTGAATTACACAAAAACAAGGAGCAACACAAGCTACAAACAACATTGTTCCCTCAGTATTTAAGCAGTTACTCCCAATGATTCAAACAGGGAAAATGAAATCACCGTGGTGACTGGTAATGTAACATTTATAGCCGCAGATATGAGATCCTAGTCTTTAGTGGAGTATTGGCTTCACAAACATGCCTTATGTATTTGAGCCCAGTTATAATATTCCTTCACAAGGCCATTTCAGCCAGACTGTAATCCCTGCTTTAAACAAAAACACAAAAGCCAAAAGTATGTTAGTTCTAATAAATTTAGAAATTTACAAAACAGGGAAATTTCTCTGATATTTCAGAGCTAGAATTGCTTCTTTTGCTTGTATTTGTTTATAACTACAATACTACAATTTATATTTTAATAAGAAGCTGTTTTTATTTTATATGTTGTAAAGAAGACGTCTTACGTAGGTATAGCTTCATTATTCACAGTAAAAAAAGATCACAGTTCATAAAGATAAGTTTAATAAAAATGTAAAAATCAGGAGTTTTATTTAGTTTTATTTATTTGCTGTATGGTAAACTTACCAAACAGTGACACTACTGTGCCGTATCGAAAGAACTGCAGATTTTGTGAACCATTACATCCCTAATTACTTGCAAATCTTTTCCGGTTTTGCCCTTCTTATACAACATTAAACATCAAAAAAATCTGTTCCAGAAACATTCAGACCTGACCGTCTCTGGATGCTTTGCTAAGACTTCCGAGCTGCTGTACGACATGCAAATTGCTCTGCGCTGAGGAACGGTGGTTGCTAAGAAACTTGAAAGTCTACCACTCCACCCTGCTTTGTGCATCGACTCAAGGACACATTGTCAATTATACAAATGAAAAGACCGCATCTGCACAAGCCTAATACACACTTGAGCTGTAACTAATGAGTATTTTTACTGTTGTTTAATCTGTCTATTCTCTATTATAGGATGTGAATTATTTATTTGTGTGGTCTATAAAATGTCTTGGGCTATTCAAAAGCCCAAGATGATTCCGCAAATGTCTTATTTTGTTAACAATTCAAAGATACTCAGTTTACTGGTGAGCAAAGAAAGCAAAGACATATTCACATTTAAGAAGATGGAATCAAAGAATTTGGTCTTTTTTTTTCTTTGAAAAATACTTAAAGTTATACATAGTTGACATCTAATCAGTTAATCAATTTATCATTGAAGCTCTTGCACGTTTGAATTACCAGAGGCCCCACAATATGATATTATGATATGTTAGTCATGACACAAAATTATTGCAATGTTAAACATTGTGTGTTATGCTAAGGATTATGATACAATTTATTATGGTATATTACCTTTTTATCTTTATCTTCCCAAAGGAAATCTGTTTAATCTAATAAGAAAAGGACGTTTTCAGTCTGGTTATACCCCCTTCAATCATTTTATTGCAGTCAAATCTACCCAGTGGATATTACTATACTATGGGCTACAAAAAGTTTAGCTGCATGGGCAATATTCACAATTACTACCATTAAAAAACTGATACCAGGCATCCATGTATCGATAAAATAATGACACGTACAATGTTTTCCCGCACCACAGTGTCACATTACCTTTCATCCAAAAGAACTCTGACAAGCCTGGCTACATGAATTGGTATGGTTTTTAATATTTATTAATGTTTCTTTGCATTGCACCAAATACAACAACATTACTACAACATTTTCGAAAAAGACTATTAACGTTACTTTGTAAACTGTCTGGCAGCCTTTTTTTTAAGTGTTCTGTTTGTCCACCACTTTGTGCTGTGTTTTCCTTGTTTTGTTTTGTCTATTCAATAGATTTTGTCATTGTAATACTGAAAACTGTAAATAGCCTTTCACTCACACACACACACACACACACACACACACAACAGCACACACACAGCACACACACACACACACACACACACACACACACACACACACACACAGCACACACACACACACACACACACACACACACACACACACACAGAGGGTAATAACTTAACAAGCAACTCACCTTGTTGCAGTTCTCCACTACTTGTGAGAACTCTTTTAACCGCAGGAAACACAGCGCTAAATTGAGGTGTGCTGTCAACATGAAAGACTGTATCCTCTTCTGCTGCTCCATCCCTTTACCACACTCCATCTCCAGCATGGACACGATGCGCTGGTACTGGATGACTGCCTGGAAGTACCGCTCCGCCTGAAAATGGAAGATCATTTCATTTTATGAACACGTTATAAAAAAATACACACATATATATATATATTTACATATGTAGGTGTGTGTGTAGGTGTGTATTATTTGTAACGACAAAGGATCATCGCGTTGACTGTACCTTAAAATACTGATTCCCTTTATGCTTTATTCCAGCAACTAAATCCAGTTTTTCAGTTAAGTCCATTTCCCAGGGTTCTTTAGCCTTTTGGAAACACAGCAAACATTACAGAAAGTGAATAAACATTGGTTTACATGTTTTAGAAAGTCAGCTGAAATTATAAAGACAATAATCAATCAATAACTTATTTGTCAGATTCATTCATACTGTCATCTAAGGCTCGGGAGATCAATTGAGGGAGAAGCTCATCTTCAATGATGCCGTGCATCAACAAAGACATTAAAAACAAGCAAACAAAAACCAGTTCAAATGGATATAAAATTAAAAAACAAAACAACAAACAATAATAGCAATGTTAATATCTAAAAGTAAAAATACAGGATAACAAACATGTTATGGTACGTGCTTATAATCTTACCTAAAATATTGGTTGCTATCTGAATGGGTTTCTTTATTGATCATTTCTGTAACATTTTATTATGTTTTTCTGTATCGCTGATTCAGCCTTATTGCCCCATCTGTTTATGTTCACTGGACTTGCAATGTGGAGTCTCGCTCTATGATGTATTTTGTATCATATTTCTCTATACTGAAATAGTGTGTGCCATGCACCATGCATGAGAAAACTTGAATTAAAAAAAAAAAAGATCCAAAATAACGCATTATAACAGCCATAATGGTGGAAGAGTGTCCAAGTTTAAGTTCTTTTGCAGATTTTTCCATGGATAAGGTGCACTGTGAGAAAATAAAATTTTTCCTAGTTCAGTTCTTATTTGGGGAATGTGGAGCAACAAGCTATTCTGCGACCGAATACCGAGATTACGTGAGTTTAGAGTTAAAAGAGATGAAAAATGGGGAAGAAGCATCTGTTTCAAAGCTTCATAAGTGAATAAAAATCAATGCTGATCCCGCCTCACTGCCAAATGCTGCCAGCCGACCTTTAGATGAAGATGGCAGTGGTGGGTGCCGTAAGGATCACCAGCTATGAACCTTAACGCTGAATAAAGTCATACGAGGTACAACGGCAATGAAATATGATCCCAACCGCTCCTTCAAAATGTTCACTGCAATTACCACAAAATTAGCAGATGTAAGACATTTTCCTCAATTTGTGCTTGAATTTGTTTGTCTGCAATAAAAAAAAAAATGAACCAGAGCAACATTCATGTATTACCTAAATCTAGTGAAATGTAGAATTTGAATTTTTTTTTCTTCAGACGTATAAAGTAGAAAGCAAAGCTCACCCTTTGAAAGCCTTTGAGCGTAACTTCATATATGATGTCTTTGTCTGGTCCAATTTTGTACTCCGGTTTACCTTCACTTCCAAAGCCATACCTGTGAGAAAAAGAAAAAACATGACAGATGAGCATGCTGATAATACAAAATAGCAACTGTTTTAACATTTAATTTGGATCACCTGACCTCTATGTATCAAACAGCTGAACAGAGTACAAAGATTGTAAAGTTGACTCAAGCCATTTGAGATTTAAACTATGGTGTCAGAAGTCACACCTGTGACTAAATTTAAAACGTGCCACTGGCAAAAATTCCCCACATGTAACACCTACAAATGTAAACTATCAATGGTAGAATTACAGACACTTTCTAAAACCCCAATGATGTAAGAGGAAACTTCTCATGAATATATTAATCTAAGGTATATCTACTATGCAGAATTGTCAGTTACTTTTTGTGAACATGCTCGCCAGAGAAATAAAGTAAAAACCAGCCCCAGATTACCTCTCGTTTGGTGTTTTGCCATGCTATATTTGCTTTTTTTTTTTGGCGCTGTGTCACTTGGATGCCTGCTGCTTACAGTCTGGCACCTGTCTCTGCAGGAAAATGCACCGCCACACACTTAATCATAAGTGATGGTTGGGAGGGATTACTTCTGTATGAGTCTATGGATATTTTTTTAGGAAAATCCTGCATAGTGTATCTTTAAATAAATGCTGATTGCACAGTGTAATGGTTTTAAAATAATGACACCTTCAGCGTTTAGATCTGTTCTTTGTGAGCTTCGCTTTCACTGTGCAATTCTGTCTGCACCGCGTACGATCTCACAGGAAAATAAAGGCTTTATTTACGGCGCAAACAAAGTGTGTCAACCTTTGCACAACCAAAACAGGAAGAGGATAGCAGTTTTGTTTTCCTCATCGGCTACCAGCAGCTATCCCCAGCTACTAAAAAGTATCAATTTAAGCTGTTTGCAGTTACTTTTCCCAGTAGCAGAAATGGTGGAAGGTGGATCAACCAAAGCAACTGCGGAAGAAAAATAGTCTCGGCGTTCGACTCGGAAAGCAAACTGATTGTCTTTATAAAATGTGCCAACAATAATATCACTTGGAGACATTTTTAGTGTGCTATGAATTCCTAGAACTTGTCACCGTTGCTTTTGCCCGAGGGGATTGTGGGTGAGGTTGGTGTGGGCGGGGTTAAGTGTTTGATATGTGGTTTTGGCAATGATTTCTATTTACTTGAGTAATTACTACTTATGTCTGCCTATTGCTTTCTTCGGTTGGGTTTTTTTTTTGGTTTTTTTGGATGACTGACTTCTCAGTCAGCTGTTGATCCAAATCACAAGTCACTCTTCAAGGCTGATGGTTAATACGCTTTTAAGAGCTGATCCTGACAACCGAGAGACTAAAAGTACTACAAATGTAAAACAAACTTTTATAGATTTTCTTTCACCGCATTTGTGGGCTGAATTTGTAGATTTACAACTATCAACTGTTTTATTTATTTTATACTTAGGTTCACTTTTTTAGTTTTTCTTGTGTGCAGCTCCTTTTTTCCATGTTGTAAAACTTTTAACTGTTTCAATGTAAACTGTTCATCATGTATCCTTTATTTTGTAAAGCACTTTGTAACTTTGTTTTGAAAAGTGCGATACAGATTATTAGTATTATACATGTAGGTTTTGTAATAGTAGCAGTAACAGCATTGTTGAAACACTGGTTCTTTGAAAATTTTAGTATTTTTCTGGTTATAAAATAAGTCTTCAAAACACCATATTAGAGAAGAAAAAAGGCAGAGCAGAATTGGAATAAAATAGTTTTATTTTTCTAATGTTTGGGTAAAAAACACACTTTTATTTGTGTTTTGTCTTCATTTCTGTTTGCTTTGTTTATTTAGGAAAAATCTTTATAACCGTTTATGGGGTTTTTACCTCACCTGCATAATCTATTGTTGTGGTATGTAGTATGAAATAAATGGTTTCACAGGATTTATATACAACATATATATATATATATATATATTGGGGGGTGGAGTTAAAGGTATAATGAAGGACCACTGTTTGTAAATCTAAAGAATAATTACCAAAGCATTTCCACATAAACAGTGGCTCATTGTGACTGCATTGAGAGAGCAAAAGCTTTTTTGTTAACTTACTTTGATTTTAAGTAAAGCACGCAGCACTCTCCTTTCTGCATCTTGTCCATGGCTCGGTCTACTCCGAGAGGAAGGCCTTTATCTTCAGCCTCACCAACAATAAAGCTGACGTCTCTGCAGTCAAACAGTCGGCCACCACACCTTCCCTCCAGGTGCACTGGAGACACAAATCGTGACACAGTTTAACCTCCACTATAACCATTTTAATGTATTAGTTATTTGGCAAAATATCCATTAGGAAAAGTCTTACCTTCAACACTTGCTCCATCGTTGGGATTAGTGTAACCGTCACCTTTGACCTTTATTCTTCTAATGATGCCGCCATCGTCTGTGAGCATCTCTCCTTCAAACTTGAGTAGCTCCATCTGTTTGGACGTAAACGTTTATTCAATCATTGTTCTGCACAAAGAGCCATATGAAGCAAATGACAGCTCTGCAGAACTCGGTGTACGGTGTTCAGAAGGAGTGGGAGGAGAAAAACGAATACATAACGAAAAACAAGTAGGAGTCATCACATCAAGTCATGGAAATAAAAAAAGAAAGACAGAGAAATAATGACCACTGAAGAAACATACAGGTAGACTGTATAATCAGACGTGTACATATACACTCCATACCTCTATTCGGACACGACAAGCTAAGATAAATACATCTTTCTCAGCTAAACAACCCCCAAACATCTGTTTTCCCCCTTTTATTCCCCCAAGGTAAATTTAGCTTTAAAAAGCATCTTATTCCACTCTGTATGACAGTGTATACAGTGGTATGTTTTTGCAGCACATTGTTGAAGCTATATGGTGTTTACACTGACATGCTTGTGGCATATGAACCTTCGAGGACCCTCGGGACATCTGGGGTCGGCCTACTGACCGAACCAAGAGCTAGAACTAAACATGGCGAAGCAGCGTTTTGTTATCATGCAGCACAAACCTGGAATAACCTCCCAGATAATGTGCGACGAGCCCCGACTCTGACCACTTTTAAGTCAAGGCTACAAACGTGTTTTACGCTGCCTACTCCACCTGTTAATGTATGCAAACTTCTCTATAATCTTTATTTTAAAGCATTTAAAATAATCTTTTTTAATCTTTTCACCACTTTTGGTATTTTTAATGATTTTTATTTAGATACTGTGAATAATTTGTAATTAATATTAGCTTTTATATCTTATCTGTTTTTACTCTTTTATTGTAAATCTGTATTCTTTAACATGTTTTACTGATCTATAAAGCACTTTGACTTTCCCTGTTGTATGAAATATGCTGCACAAATAAAGCTGCCTTGCCTTGAGTAAAATTTTCTCACCCAAGACTCTGTTTTTTATGATTGCACCACTTCAGCTCGGCATATTTGGTTCCTTTGCAAACTCTGGAATCTGTGTTTACAATTTAAAAATAAACTTCTGTGGGTTTGTACAAAATGTTGCTGCACAGCAAGAGCTGGTCATGCCTGTCCCATCTATAGGTCAAAGGGATTTACAAAAAGAAACACTTTAAAGGAATGCTTCACCAGCAAAATGACCATTTGTTTCTAAATTACTTAGCCCTGGTGACTATGAATTAGTGACGAAAACTTTGTTACTCTCGCATGTCTCCACAGAAAAAGGAAAATCCCCAAAATGTTCTTCATTAACTGGACTCTTAACAGCAAAACTATATCAAAACATCCATTTGCAAACTCTCACACATTACAGTATAAAAAACTTGCAACAAGTGTGCATATGAGCTCTGCTTGAGCAGAGTTCAAATTACCCAGTCAATTACTTAGCTCAGCCGTGCATACGACTGTTTGTACTCAGATGTTTAACATCATTGTTTTTGGGGGAAGTTGCATGTGCTTGAAATATACTGAGCATAAGACTGAAAAAATAAGATTTGGATTATATTACATGAGTTGTGCAAGAGTTTGTAAATGGATGTTTTGATATAGTTTTGCTGCTGTTGAATTTGGCCCCTGTTTACTTCAATTCATCAAGAATGTTCCCGTTTTTGGAATTTTTAGTTCATCGTGGAGGCATGAGAGAAAAGCTCTGTTTTCTTCACAAATTCAACTCATAACTGACAAAAAGAAATTAATATAGAAATGGTCATTTTACAGGAGAAGTGTTGTTTTAAGTCCCCCTATTTAGCATTTATGAGAGTAATATAAAGACTTATCAAATTGTTCAGATGATGATTAAGTTCCAAACAGATGAAGGATCTTAATACTGGGCAGTCACATAAGAAGTAAACATTAAACATCATATTGTGAAAACGCTTGGTAACATGTGGCACAGTTAGTTTACACTGGAAGCGCTGACAAAACAAAGTTTATGAGGGGAAGAAAAGTCATTTCTATGACTAAGATGTGCCCATGGGCCAACAATGCGTTAAGCAGAGCAGTTATCTAAATCTCTTTAGATTTTTCCCAGAACTGAATCATAATTGTAATTGATTATAGACGATGGAGAAAGCCTGAATTGTATCCACGCTGAGCTCCAAACAGTGTGGCAATTGAACCACTCTAGCTGTTTGACGGAGAGGGATTAAAATAGACAAACCACTTAATTTTATGACCACAGAGCTCCATTTACAGAGACGGACACGTGCTCCTGAATTATCAGGGTCCCCCGGTGTGATGCAGAATTAATGCGTGGCACTAATTGTAGCACTGATGTGGAGCACTTACCTCAAACACTACTGAAGAGTTGGGAGGAATTTTGTTGGGATTTCCAGCAGATCCATAAGCGTACTCTGGCTTACAGAGAAACGTGCACACTTCACCTCTCTGCATGGACAACACGCCGATATCCCAGGCCTTGAGGACTTGTCCTGTGAATGAACAAAGCAAATAAAATTGGAATTTCTGCCTTTGAATGCCTTTGTCAGTCAGTCAAATTGCACTTAACGTCGATGTCTGTCCAGAA
Organism: Plectropomus leopardus; assembly: GCF_008729295.1. NCBI lineage: Eukaryota > Metazoa > Chordata > Actinopteri > Perciformes > Serranidae > Plectropomus > Plectropomus leopardus. The sequence continues at coordinate 29,818,007 of NC_056464.1, read as the reverse complement.
CCATTTATTCATTTAGTAAAGACTTTGTAAGAATTAAAAAGCAGGTTGGGTACCCAAACATTTTTATACACAAAATTTCAAATATTTTTCATGACTTTGCAAGAACTAAGACCATTTTTCCCCCTTGCCCCACTTGCTGATTCTTTTAAAGAAAGCTAGCCTTCAAACCCTTTGATTTTCTTTTGAAAATACATTTTAAGAAAAGTTTAAAAGTTTTCCGTAAAAATTCTATAATTTTGTTGTCTTTCAACAAACAATTCAACAAAATTTAAAGAAAAAAAAACAAACAAACAAAGATGAAAACAAAAAAGAAGGGAAAAAAACAAATTTTTTGAAAAAACATGCCTTTCCAACACAAAGCATGTTCTCTTTAAAGAAATGTGAGTTTTTTCCCTTTTTTTTTTTAAACAAATACAAATACAGCCTTTTAAAATTGTATGCCTCACCCCTAAGGCCAAAAGTGCTTAAAAATCATTTACCGTGCCCAGTAGGCATACACGATAGGAGAGAGGGAACGCGGGAAGAAAATGAAGACACTTTCATTATGGAGTAAAAAAAAACAAACAAGAAAACAACCCAAATGTTGCCACATGTCGACACATATCAAAGCCATGTTACGCTGTCAGCTACGGAAAATATATTCACTGTTACATTAATGTAATGTAATATTCGCCATATTCTTTGTTGACCGCTCTTTCATTGTTTGCTGTGATAATTTTGATTACAAGTGTGTGTACATTACAGAAAGTTAATTCCTTTTCATGAACAAAATTCCATTAAAATTCCATTTACATCAAAATTTATTTAATATATTTCTTGAATCTCAGTGAATCACACAACTAAATCAGGTCCCGCCTCGGCCTCTCAGCGATTGTTAGTTTGTTTCCTGCACATGCTAGAGGTGGTTATGAACTTTTTGCTGATTCACAGATGTAACAGACTGACCAGGGCTCCCACATATCTTTACCAATGAATTTTATGAACTTTTCCATTACTTTTTACCCCATTTCCATGACTTAATTTAACGTAGATAGGCATATAAAGCAATCATAGGGCACAAGAGTGAGGCTCTTACTCCAGTGTCCTGTGTCCTATGACAGGCACTGATCGTAGCACGGAGTATGGACTGAAATGTCTTTGTGTCTACACATACAGTAGACAAAAAGTGTTAAACGTTATCTGGCCTGGCCACGGCAGGCGAGAAACCTGTGCCGACACTAGCCGTCAGTTTAGCAGCCGTTAGGAAGCCATACATCAGTAGGTACACACATTCCAGATACTTATCTTGCTCATTAGACATTCAGCCAACCAGCTGCTGCACCAATGTGTATCACATGACACTAATTATGTTTCAACAGTCACCCATTGTAGCATTAGATTTTAAATTAGCAATCTGACACAGTGGTTCCCAACCGGTCCAGCCACTGGGTCTAGATTTTAAGTCATTAGTTCAAGGTCTGCACATAAGAGAAATAACCGCATATTCAAATTTATTTATTTTAAACACAATAAAACAAAACACATTACAAGACTAAAGTAAAATTTCTTAAAACCAGGGGCGTTTCTAGCATTTAAAGAAATCGGGGCCTTAGCCCAAACTTTTGTAGGAAAAAAAAATATTTTAAATCTTTGGGCGCTTTGGGATTTGTCTTTCAAAATTAGGGGGATTTTTTTTTTTTTTTACAAATGTTTTGGTAGTTTTCATTCATGTAATTTTTATTTGGCTTTTTTCCATTTTCTATAAATTTCTTTGGCAATTTTTTTCTCAAAATTTTTTTGGCAATTTTTAAAGGAAACATGCCTTTCTAACTGCAGGCACAATGACAACATTTATCATAGTGAGACATTTTAAAAGCAGAAATAATTGCTGAATTTTCAAATTTCTGGCAGTCATTGAACAAATCATGTGGGACAAACACTTCATGCATTTTCCCTGAGTCACTCAGAGGCTCAAGGAAATATATTTGTAGTTTTGAAGAGGGTTAAAAAAAAATCCAGACAGCCAGTTTTTCACAAACTTGAAATGGTCACGAGACACTAGTGGGCCATTCAGAATGGACCTGCGACCCACCAGTTGGGAACCACTGCTCTATGGGAATATCCGAGGAGCACATGAACGCAGGATAAATGCTGGTAAGTGGAGAGAGCTGTCAACTTTCTCATCTAACTCTCAGCAAGTGAGCAAAAAAACAAAATATCAAGCTATGCCTTTCTGTAAGAGACTACAGTGACACACCATCATGTATGATAATAATGAATACAGTCACCTACCTTTGCCCACATTGAAGCAAAAAGGTTCTTTACGCTCTCGACTGCAGTCAAACCTCTTCCCGTTGAGCAGCTTCCCAGTGTAGTGGACAGTCACTCTGTCCCCAATCATCGGCCTCTCGCCATCGAACCCCGGACGCTTCAAAACCTGTAGGCACAAAGACGAGCTTCCAGTTCAACTGAATATACAATATAGAAGAGATCATGAAAATCAGGGAGTCCTACTTGTGCCTGAACTCCTACAATAAAACATAAAATATTTAAAGCAATGACAATGAATACCTTGATCACTCCATGGTCTTTACTCGGTGTTACATCAATGCCCTTTGCAGCAAACACAGCCGTGGCTGGCTGGCCCTCCATCGTCAGATCCTGATCAGTGGTCATTTCTGCATGTGGGCATCACACGGTAACACTGTAAACATTATGAACACACAAGCCTACGTGTTAACAATCTGAGCACCATAAATAACACGTCCTCATGCCTCATGTTTTCACTTTGGCACAAACTCGCAACAAGGAAAATGACACATGAGGTAAATCTAATTATTGGAGCTGGACTGGAAAATCACAGTCTCTGACATGAAAATATCAACACAAGCTCTCCCTAATCCACCAAGTAAATAGGACTTTCTCCTCCACATTATATAACTTGTAGCTATTTAAGGGCACATGTTCTAAATCCATGTACTGGAGATGTATTTACAGTTTTATTGCAAAAGCCACGGTAACATTGATCCCAGCTGTATGAGGAACATTATGTTGCACTGCAGTTGTGATATCATTTAACTGCACCGCACCTTGCCTGCTCCCCCACAGATGAAGTAATTACATAAATATAATGTCAAAAGCAGCAGTGTGTCGCTTACTTTAATCTCTTTATTTTGAAAAACGAGCTGCACCCTCAGAAGAACAGTGTGTTCACCACCGTTAGTTTATGGCCCTTTGTGCTCTTTGTCAGTCTATAAATGAAATCCATATATAATATGGACACCAAAATTAGATCTGCAGCACGTCATTTTGATATTTTCACTGTTATTTTGTAGTGAGTACTTCAACATTTTTTTCTGAAAGCTTTGTATGCTCAGGAAACGTGTGGGCTCGACTACGCTCACACACTCCGTACTGGTAAAGCTGCACCTACAAATACAGTCATGTAACCTCTCGGTATTTTAACATCTTCAATTTGATCATGACTTCTCAACTTAGAGGTGATGCGCTGATATAATATCTTGTCAGAGTATGAGGCCACATGCTGTCTGGTTTTGTCTGGTGATGCTGTGATAAAGCTCAGATGTTGTCTCCTCTGCGTCTTTCAGGCTGCGATGAAGTTAAGTAATGTTTTTTAATCAGTATATGACTTCCACCAGCATGGCCATCAAATTAAAATAACAACTGATCCTATTTTAAGATTCTTATGACACCAATTTTTATTAGTCTTTTGTCATCTCATCAATATTTGAGTATTCTGTCAAGAGAAATTACATTTGAGTTTTTTTGCTCTTTTTGTTTCCTAACATCAAAGAAGCTCTATTCACATAAAAACTGTAAGAATTCAGATTCAAATTAATGGTTTGTTTTGTTTTTTTTTTACATACAGGGTTCATGTAATTCTTACATGGGCCTAACAACTGCCTGAGACTTCAACACAGGGACCAGGGCTGCCAGGGGGTTCGCGCTAAATAATTGTTTTATAATTAAAAAAAAAAAAATCTTTTAAAAAATGAATGCAGGATGGCCACTGGTCTACCCAGCTTTGTCTTGGCAAGGTCCTGAAAACTTCAATAAGTCCAAACTTGTAGAAAAGATTTCTGCACACTTACAAAGTTAAATCACTGCATAGATTTAGGTGTGCAGAATCTTTTTCTTCAAGTTTGTCCTTTTTTAAAAAAAGAAACAATTTTCATTACATGAATCCAACATATTTTGCCTCAACTTTTGCAAATACATGTCAAGACCGCAGCCTAGAGCTGTGAACCTCTGCCTGACAACCTCCTTCTGCCCACTTCAATATGCAATGCAATTTTATAGCTTTTATGTAGTAGGGGTTTCCTGCTCCATCTCTCTTTCAGCTGAGGTCCTTGGCCTAAAAAACACTTAAGACCCCTGATATAGTGGATATGAAACTTGAGGTTTTATGTAGTGTGCCATACTATGAGAAAAGTAAAACTTTGAACCTGTTATGTTAAAAAAAACTCTGAAAAAAAATCAAATCAGGAAGTATGTGATTGACAAATAAAATAAAAAAGGATTACAAACGGGTATCCTGGATAGATGGATGGATGGATGGATGGATGGATGGATGGATGGGTGGATGAGGCACCGTCTGGTCGAATAATAAGTAAACAAGGTGACTAATCTGAGCAGACATTTGATGCTCAGTGCTATGGAAACATTCTGTTGGTACCAAAAAAGTAGTGAGATTTAAGATAGATAGATAGATAGATAGATAGATGGATGGATAACTGATGCCGCTGTTTCACACCCTCACCAGGAGCTTTACAAGAGCAATAAAACTGTAACGACCTGTTTGTGTTACAGCTGCTAAAAGTTGCCACTCTCATCACAGCAGCGATCGCTGTCAACAAGCGCTGTTACTCAAAGCCTCAGTGCACATGGCTGCAGGCATTTTCAGTCTGTCCTGGCACAATAATCTTGACATTGTTCGAAGACAATGAAAAAGCCAGTAAGCTATGTTAAGCATGTTGGCAAACACTATCTGGTGATTACTATCACATGCAACAGCTGAGATGTTAACACTTGCTTGAATAGCATCAGCTCACAGCTGCTCTGGGACTGTCAGGAGGATGTTACTAATGTTAGGCCAAATGTTGGGCCAGAGTTGAGAAGTAACGATTACAAATGTAAATGAAACATCATATGAGAAAGCAGATGTTAGCCTGACTTACTCTCAGAGACTTGCCAGCTGGATATTCCCTTTCATTTTCTTCAGACTTTGTTATGTTTTTAAATGCAACGTTTCGAGTCAAAATTGGTTCTTCATTCGTTATGGAACGATGAAGATACTTTCAACCCGAAAGTTAAAAGAAAAGAAATAAAAGTTTTTTTAAGTTTCATTTTTATTGTTATTGTTATTGTTATTATTGTTGTAGCGGTGCATTTCTCCCCCTCTCTGTTTCTTTGTTTCATTTTGTCATGGATTAATGTAATTTTATTATGACTTACACACATCACGTCATTTTTTCCCCTTTGAAGGGTTTTTTGGGGTGAAAGTTTTTCCTTATCCGCTGCGAGTTTTCAAGGACAGATGTTGTATGCTTTAAAGTGCTTCAAGGCAAATTATGATTTGTCACATTGTTCTCTAAAAAATAAATAAAATTGAAAATGGAAGTTGACTGAATTGAGAAGCGTTCTGCTGTGCTGCAAATCTTTGGGAAGCAAATCAGTACAATTATTTCACTAAGTGAGTGGACAAGATGAGATGAGCAGAACCAAACGAAGATAAGAGTTATAATCTCACTGGTGTCACAGTTGCTTGGAAACTTTTATCAGATCCCTCCTTAAGGCACCTGATGCAGCTGATCAGACGGCAGTTTTGTGGCCACTTAACGTTTCCACAGAGACGGTTTTAAGGACAAAGAGGATCGGCAGCTCTCGTTCCCTGCATCATTTTTCTAGATTTTTCCACCAGTTGTTCTGTCTTCACTCCCAGGACATCCCACATGCTGTTGATGACCATGTACAAATATTAGGAAATTCAGTCATGGTGACTAAGTTCTTTAAGAGCCTGCGAGTATAAAGATGAAGCAACTGAGTACTGCCTAAGATGCATCAACTTGGACGCGCATTTGAAGAATATCAGCTTTTGCATCACACAGGACACTTAGAGTCCCACAGGCTCGACTGAGCAAGTTAAGAAACTCTTTTGTTCCTCAATGTGTCAATCTGTTAAATCAGAGCTTGGCCTCTGAGTAGCCTCAGTGTGCCGGAGTCAAATACTGCATGTAACAGGAGTAATATGCTGCAGTGTTTTGTAGCATTTATTGTATCATTTTGTTGTCTGGTTAAGTGTTGTTTGTATGTATGTGAAGCAGGTGACGCCCTTGGGAGCAAGACAAATTTGAGAATTATTTCTGACAATAAAGTGATATCAAATCAAATCAAACATCAAATTTTCTTTGTCGAAACAGCAAGTGCTCAAGCTATGGTCCTCGACACACGGGGTAAAACCATGAACATCTGTCCTACTGATATCTGCTCATTTATTTCTTTTCTTCACTTGTGTGTCACTTTCAAAGATCAAGTGTTCTTGTACTGAACTCTTGTCCACCTGAACAAAATGTCCATCTCTATGTAGCGACACCTCTTGTCCCGAGTCTTTTAAATTTAATGGATTTCATTTTAGATGTAACTCTTTGTATGTGCTTGAGTGCATGTGTGTGCATGTGTGTGCATGTGTGAGTGTGTGTGTGTGTGTGTGTCTGAACACAATGTTCCTTCTATTCACAGATCCCCGCTGGCAAAGCCTGATGGTGTTCACCAATCTGAGACCCCCCTCACGTACAACTCAGCTTCAATTTTTGAATGAAAATAAGTTAAATTATTTAATTTCCATTTACTTTAACAAGTGATCTAAAAATGTAAATAAAGCAAGTGGAGTGAATGCGTGATGAATTACCATCATTAACGAATTCACCTAACAACAACTTGTTCCATCAATTTAATCATCTAACTTTTTTTTCTTTTCCTGTATGAAAGAATTAATCATTAAACACTGAAGAAGGAAACCAACTGCAAATAGTTACAACACAGTTAAATGGTATGTGTCTTACATGTACAGTATCTGAGGTAAACTCAGATACCCTGCGGAGGAATGCAGGAACAGAGCACAATGAGGCAAAGACCACATCCACAGACGCGCACGGTGTATCTGTACATTCTGTCTCACATTCGTACTCTGCTGCTGATTCATATGAGAACATGTGAGCACACACTGTGCATGACCAACCCATGCACTTACATCCTGAGGCAGAGCATTGTCTGCCATTGGAGATTTTAAAAAAAAAAAATCTGACAAAGGCATCAAAGGGAGTTTTTTTTTTTAAATGATGTGTTAAAAGCTGATTTTATGGACATCACTTTTTGGAAATGCTGCTACACTGGCTAATGTACTTTTAAATGTGAAATGGCAGAGCATACATTTGAATTTTGCAGTTTTCATAGGGCAAATGTAAAGAAGTGAAAATAAATGACCACCTTTAAAATAAATATGTATGTATACCAGTGTATTTTATCCTCATTAAATAACCACTTGACTGGGATTCATCTCTGGGACTTTGTCTCAACCCGGGTCCATGCCAACTCTGCTGAAATCTCACCGCCTCATTTAAATGTAAACACGTATGATAACACCCATATATTTTTGGGTTATTCAGGGGTTTACAATTACACTCTGTAACCTTGTCCAGAATGAATATGAGCCAGCACAAAATGAACCGGAGCTAATGTGACCAATTCTCAGAAACAGTGTACAACCTGTACTCTGTGAAGATACACCTAAGCCTAAAGGGATCCTGGATGTAAACTGTTGTTCTCATTCACCTCCATTGGACACCACAGCCACACATACACAGGCATACACCTATAAACACACTCACATGGAGCCTTATCACACCTTATTTTCCAGAGCACAGTGGGATACAGCTAACCTCAAATGCCCCTGCATGTGCGAAAAATTCAACATCCACCCTTAAATAGCCTATGATCAGAAAACTGAGCATCTCGGTGCTTTAATAAAAAACAATAATAATAAAATAAAAATCATCATTATGACACTGTTTAATGATGTATAACAAGTGTCCTTTAAACTGAGTCAGGTGTGAACACAGAGCACTATAAAGCCAGTGATGCATTAATTAACTCACTAATAAAATCTAATTGCAAGAAAATAAAAAATAATCAGGATTAAACACTCACATTTCCTCGCGCTCCTTTTTGTAGTAGTTTCTCCCTCGAAACGACCTGCTGAAATTTCAGTCGGTAGATTTTTTTTTTTTTTTTTGGTAACCACGTTTATTCCTCCAAATTCAAGCCCGCCCCTCTCATCATACATCCAGGGTACTAAATGTTCTGCCCATGTGCTTGTTGTGCAGCGCTGTTTTTGTCCCGTGTTCCCTTTATCCCCCTTTCCTCCTCTCTAGTGACGATAAACGTGCCGGTGAAGTAACCACATGGATCTCAGACTTCAAAATGACACTGGTGGAGGGAGAGAGGCGCACACAGGAGAGAGAAACGAGAGAGCGAGAGAGGCAGATAGAGTAGAACAGTTGTGGGAGGGCGTTTAGTGTAAAATTAAGGGGCAGGTCTTGGAAAGCAGCCACAAAGTAACACAATGTTCCGGCTGTACTGTAGCTGTACCGCTGCCGCTGCTGATGAGAACACTGTGTTCCAATAGACACCCTGACCTGTAACCCGTTCCGTGCCGAGCCAGGCCGGGAACAGCCTGTACCGCAGCAGGCTGTCCTCTCCGCTCAGCTGACAACACATATCATCAACACTGCTGTGTAATAGGCGAGACACACAGACAGGCGGGATGTATAAGCACCGAAATAAAAGCACACAGCACAGCCTGATAAGACGCGCGCTGAGACGGATTACTGTTTCTGTAAGAGACGGTAAAACCCCGCCTTGTTTTTGTTTACCGGAGATTTTAACGCTATGCGTACAATTGTTTCTTAAACTTTTTGTTTTGAAAGGTAGGGAATTCGACGAATGCGTATAAATATATATACTTTTAATTATTATATGCCTACTGCCTGTTAGTAATTTTCCTTTATTCTGACATTTCGACTGCTAGTGTTTACATTACTGCAGTGTTTAACAAATCTTTTATGTGAAAGTCGCTATGAGTCATAACTGTGGACCAGACTAAATGTAAGCAAACTTAAGGGTTTCTTTGGCTTACAGCTAATGGAATTTAAGACTTTTCAGATTCTTCCAGTGCCACTCCGAATGACAAAAATAGAGGTGAAAAAAAAGTTAAAAAAAAAAAAAAAAAAAAAGACCTGACACTATAACTAAAATTAGTAAAGAGTAAAAAGCAAAACTGTAACAAAATTTATTAAAAATAAATAAATAAAAAAAATAAAAATTGACACCAATTACTTAGGGTTAGGGAGAATTTTGCTCAAACATTTACTTTGATATAAAACATAACTTTTGGGTGACAGCAATGCAAGTGGCTGTTTCTGTGAATTTTTTCCTCCTCTTTTTTCCTCCTTTTTTTTAACAATGCAATGTCAGAAAACAAAGATTCACATAATTGTACCCTTTTATGTCTTAGCACTATTAAGACTTATGAAAAATTAATTTGACATTTAGGGACTAAAAGTAGGTTGCAGACAGGTAATGTGCGCCACTTTTAGGTAGATTACCAAGAAAACCACTTGAAACTCTGCAGACTGCCTTGTGTGTTACTTTTATGAGTTGTTTATATTATTTTCTGCTAAATGTTTATAAAGAAATTCTGTTGTTAAGTAAAACAATTTTGAAACTTTGGACCTTCAAACACGTCCAGAACCTCTACCTCACTGTTCAGGTAAAGTGGGACAGCTGGTTAGGTAACATGGGACAGTCATATTAGTTTGTTTTTTGAATATTTATATCAGTTTATCAGTTCAGTAATTAATTAATTAAATCATAATGTAACCTGTTGCAACTTTTTCTAAGAGATTGTTAACTTTTCAGCCTTGTTTTCCCTTTTTTTTGTTGCCTGTTTCCTTGACTCCATATTGTCTTCAATGGACATGCATTTGTGTGTAACAATTATGGCTAATTCTGTAGTGTGGCTGAAATGGACTCACTATTTAATGGTGTTTAAGTGACGAAAAAGCTAAAAATGTCTGAAATGTGACAGGGTGGCACAAAGTGGCATAACTCACTGTATGGCACCTGGTTGCCCGAAAACATGTTGGTTTCACTTGAGAAAAACGGGCCTTTTTTCATTTTTGTTGTAATACCCTTGTTCTAGCTGCAAAACTTTATATTACCAACATGAAAAAACAACCTACTACCTTAAACACTCTTGGACCAGTCATTTTTTGACCCATAATCGTTATCCCGAGCCAATAAAAATGATGTGTCATGTAACGCACATTTGTTGCAACAACTAAAGAACATGTTTGGTGACCGGCTGCTAATATTTAAAGAGCCCAAGATGTAAACCTTATTTGTCCCATTTTACCCAATGTCCCACATTACCTTCACGCTATAAAGTACTACTAAAAGTACTGGTACTATGTGTAGTACTATGTGTAATTATTTAGTCTTTTATTTTGGAAATTATAACCTAATAACCTACATGTGTGAAATGGCAGACATATGCACCTGTTTCAAGTATAATATGGGGAAGTTTTATGAGCTCTTGTTTTGCCAGTCAAATTTTAATCTGCCAAGAAAATACAGCCTACAGCTGTTTTGCGGTAAGTATGTTGAGGCAGTAACCAGAGTGAATACAGCCTGTTACTTCTTACCAGGAGTGGCTGAAGTATCTACAAGCCATACATGAGTAAAAGTACAGATTTCTCGCCAGTAAATAACTTTGGTAGAAGTTTAAGTCACCTGTTTAAATATTGCTTACGTAAAAGTCTTAAAGTATCTGACATTTACTGCACTTGAGTATCAAAGGTAATTTTATGATATTCAATGTACTTAAGTATTAGAGAATATGAGTATAAGAGTATGTCCTCAAAATTGCACAAATTGCACTTTATTCTCTCAATATGTTTTATTTAGTTGTGTTTTAAGCCCAGCTGTTATTTACAGTTTGTCAAATAAAACTGAATATGTGGTCATTTCTCTTATGTGTGGACCTTGAACTTAATGATTAAGGAGAAATCTGGACCCAGTGGCTGGACCAGTTGGGGACCATTGCTTTAAACTTTAGACTTTCTCTGGGGGTTTTGTTTATGCGAGTATGCGTTGGTGTTTAATACTGCTGGTGTTTACCAATAACAGAAGTGACAGCACATACCTCTGACTATGTGACAGATGTCTCCATCAGCTCACAGCGTCCTCGTTCTCTATTGTGGTGGCAACAGGGTGACGTGTCTTTCCACAAGTTCCTCCAGCCTCTCGGGCGGTCAGAGGGGGCAACTAAACAGAGATGAAAGTTAGTACAGTATCAAAAAATATTTTTCAGGCACCACATCAGCACGCAAAGGAGCAAACTAATAATAAACAGTAGCCTGCTAAATACATAAGAACTTAAAACTTGACTGAGCACTTGGGCTAAAAGATACCATTTCATTTAAAAGGTAATACTAAATTAAATCAAAGTGATTGAACTGTATTTTATTTTTTTAAAAACCCGAGCTGGGTTTAAAAAAAAAAAAAAGTATCATATTTGCATTTGAGTCATGGCAACATGTGTGATTGTTTAGCAACTTTAATCTTTATATCCTAAAATCAGTGATGAATTTCTTTCTTTATTTATTTCCTTTCTGGATGATATAGTCTATATTTTAGAGTCCATTAGTTAACTTTAATTTAGCAGATATAGCCTATTCGTTTTAATTCAGTAGTTATCTATATCTCAGATACCTAGCGACTGACCACCAACAGGCTTTTCATCAGCATGTAAACTTAAACTTTAACGCTGACACTCTAGTCAGTGCCTGATGTCACCAAGACTCTTAAAGACATCTGGTGTCCTCTTTATCAAAGGCTGGAGTGACCATAGACCGTATAAATAAGGTTACTACACATTCTCTGCAGAGTCAGACAGTTATAAATATACACAGAGGCAGCTCTGTGCGTTATGGCATTAATACTGACGGACTATTTGGACCCCAACATCATGAGCACATGTAAAAGTAATGACACTAAATGTTAAAACGTGGTGAAACATGACTGATATAAAAAAACTTTTATGTATGCATGTCATCCATCACAAACCACCTCAAATCACTTTCATTTAAACTATTAGAATTAGTGTTAATCCATTAATTTTAATGACATCAAAATCTTTTCTGAGTCTTTGAAAATTCAGTTTAACCAAACAAGTAGCCTGGTAACAATTTACAAAACCGAGGTAAGATGCTAAGTGGTTTCATTTCATTCAATATGTCAATGTATTGAGACACTTTATTAAAATGTTACTTACTGCCTTTTTAAGGCTGTTAAAGCTATCGTCTTTAACTTTGTAACATTATTAGTTGTACTTATTGATGATGTTTATGTAATGTTAGCTGTTATCTAACTTCCACAGTATGTTAGCATCATGGTCAGCGCACCTCAAATAATTCAAGTTAGCAAAAAAAACAACATTAGCATTAACTATAGAGTCATTGTTCCCAAATCCAAGACATGAGCTTTATTGTTGAGGTTATCAGAAACATATCTGAAATTTCACATCTTATACACAGTTTTAATTTTGACATACAGTTACCTGAAGTTGATGTTAGATCTATAAGCTAACATTAACTTTGCTATTGACATAACGTCAACAAACGCAAGCTAGCTTTTATCTGATGAAACAAAAGTTTAGTTAACGTTTAAATTAATGTGAAAAATAATGGCTTAAAGGAAAATGTGTTATTATAATACAACATTTTAATAATTTAATAATTGCCAAATAGCCCAAATAGACACCTTCTTTCCCTCTGAAATTTTTTGGCTATCTTTCTTTTTCCTAATTTTTTTTATGTTTAATTTCCCACAGGACAGCCATAATAAAAATCACCAAAATTACACCATTTATCACAGCCAGAAAATGTAAAAACGCAAATTATTGTTGGATTTTCAGATTTCAGGGAGGCTCAAGGAAAATTGTTGACTGATTGTTGTGACTCTGGGGAGGATAAAAAAACAGACACCTCCTCCTCTGATAAATAAAGAACAGTCCCTTAGCTCTAACTGCACTTCAAAATAGTGTGTTTTTTACAAACTTGAGATGGTTGTGAGTCTCTTGCGGTCCATTCAGAATGGACCCGCAACCCACCAGTTGGGAACCACTGGTATAGACAGCCGTTTACAGCTCTCTGAGAATGGCACTTAGAGTCTGTAAAGGTTTTACAAAAATAACCTGGGAACGTTCCTAGAACATTACTTAAAGGTTGCAAAACTATAACTGAACAGGAACATTCCAGAAAGGTCACCTGTTTGCTGACTGAGGTTCTGACAAAGTGTGAAATGGCAACTTAATTAATAAACCTATCCCTGCTGTTATGTGTAATATCTCGTAATGTATAATACTAAAACTAGTGCAGCTGTTTTGCAGTAAAACATGCAAGGGTAGGCTTGAATAAAAAGTAAGTAAAGTACTAGCAGACTATGTAAAAACTGTGAGTTAGGTACAGGCCTATGTTTACATATTTAAATAAACGAGTGATTAAAGTGTTCGACCAAACTGTTAAATACAAACTACTGACAGTAAAAGTACTTACTGTTAAGGATGTGTATAATTACTTTGTGAGAAATATAATGTATCAGCTCTTGTTTAGCAAGTTAAGAAATTACTGTAGTAAATACTGAGCATAAAAGCACTTATTGTCAAAGTGTTGAGAGATAAAGTAAACCTATAAACCGGGTCCAAATGTTATGTGTAATTATTTCTTGTAATGTTGAGACATAGCCTATTGCATCATTTTGTAGACTCTTGTTTTGCATGTCAAATCTTGGTCTGCAAAGAGAATTGTGCAGCTACTTTGCTGTAAAATATAACCTACAATAATTTCCCCTGAAGTAGTGTTAATGTAAATACTCACATATAGGATCAGTCTGTCAGAAATGTTTCACATAAGTATAAATGTTAAGTTACTTGTTACTATAGCTCAATTTCCCCATCTGACCCATAAAACAAGTATTAAAGTAAGCATTAAAATACAAGTTAATATCCAAAGTTAACATATTTACTGCGTAGGATAGTAAGACAAAGTTCCTTTATCAATGACAACTTAAAGTAATAAACCTAGTCAAGGTGTTGCAAAACTTCATGTAATGTTGGAAAATATAATACATCATATTCTTTGAGCTCTTGTTTCAAAAGAAACATTCATCTGCAAAAGTAAGAGTGGAGTTATTAGGAAAATACAATGTAGTAAAAGTATAGCATAACTGAAATAATGTACATATTCTCTCACATGACCACTTACATGACAAGTGTTTCTAGTACATGTGTTTCCTTACAGTTTCTTAAAAAAGGCAACTCCTGTTTAAACTGTAAATATGGTCAAAATATTCTGGACTTTAGATCCAGACAGCAAGTTTGGGCATATCTTTAATTCACCTACTTTGTTGTGAAGGATGTTGTTGACTCCACCTGGTGATTCTCTGATCAGCTTGGACCACAGGGTCGTCGGTGCATGCCTGTGTAGTTAACACATGGAGTACAGAATTCAAATTGACAGCGAGGGAGACATGAGATAATTATTGTTTCAACAGTTTTGAGAAAAAAAAACATGCATAGATGTGTATTTCTAATATCTTCTTTTGTCTTGTTTTCCCATCAGTATGAGTTACACAGTATTATGCAAAAAAGGGTTAACTGTGATAATAAATCCCCTCGATGTGAAGCAGAAATGATTATAGAAAGTAGGAATAATAAGGGTAAGAATAATGTAAAAACATAAAAATACAAATATGTTTATTATGCTTCAATTTTGACACGAGTATGTAAAATATTCAAAAATAGAAAATAGGTATAATATGCTGAGTATGTAAAAATATGTGCCTTATGCTACATGACAATGTATAAAACTAACATATAAAGTTTTAGAAATATAAAATAATGTGCATTATGCTACAAGTGCTAATTAATTATTTACTCTTGGGATTAAATAAACAGCATGAGATGTTTAAAAATGAAAAATCGTGTTCAGAAGGTATTTAATAAAGTCAGGCTCTCACTACAGTGAGACATATACATCGGGGGGAGGGTGCAAGAGCAGCCGAATTTCCCATAAAAGTCATAAAAGATTTTTTACGGCCTTGCCTTTGTGGTCTGAGGACACTGCTATATTATTATGTTGGCATAGGAAGTTTGCACTACAGCATGTTTTATGGTTGCTGCGTCTATTTATGTTCAGCATATTTTTGCATAACCATTCAAAAAACCTGTAAAATGTAGTATAGATTCTTGGTGTGGGTATATAGTCTTATTGCTTGAGCTGAGGCTCTCAGACAGTTCAAACTTTATTGCAGGTTTGTGGTGGGTGAATCCTGCAGGCAGAGGTGGTGAGGAGGACACTGTCTGAATGCTCTGCTGGCAGACAGCCAGGTAGCTATTGAAGGGAACATGATGATCCTGTTAATTATAAAGGTGACATAACACAAGTGAACCTGATTGTGCAAACCCACAGGGATGTTATCAACCGGCTGAGTAATCTTCTGAGCAATCAGGAGGAAAGTGGGTTTCACACACTCACGTATTAGAACATTTTATTCACATTAAAAAGAGATAATAGTACAGAAACAGAACGGCTGCGTGCTTAACAAAAGCAACCCTCAGCATGCACAACCTGAAACTATTAACCATAAAATACAAAGATTTTCTATAAAAATTCATCAAGTCTCGAGCTCAGGCAGAGATATGTTTATTTTCCCAAACCCTCGTCTGTGCTGCGGTGTCCTGGTAGCTTTGTTGGCCCTTCCTCCCGTCTTGTAATGCGCACGTGGAGGTCAAAAATGAACTCAGCTGACCTGAGCTGAACTGAAATGTGCATGAATAGATTCTATATTGACACACGGCCTGAGATGTCTTCCTTCCTGAAACATTGTGAACATCTTGTTTCTGTTGTGGTGAAAGCCGCAACCTGGTAGGAAACAGGAAGGTTAAAGTTCAGTTTGTAGCTTTTTAATGTAAATGTAGTAAACATATTTATACACTTCTTACCCATGTTGAGCTTTAGTAAAAGCTTTTGAGTAAGAGCTCAGTGTTTACTCACTAAAAAGTTGTATATTTCTTGTTAAAATAAGCCGATAAATAGTCAGTCCTCTTGATAATTGGCTTACATATTTACTAAATATTTTATGAAGTACCAAAATCTAACAGGCGGTTGCGAGAATACATTCGTCTGAATGAGTGTCTTAGTGTAACCAGAAGCACGCGGTTGAGTTCATTCAGGGATACAGGCTGCACAGTCATCAGGAAGTGAAACAGAACAGAATGTGCTGTACTAATCTGATTGAAAAACACTGCCCTGAGTGGAGGCATGAGAAAAGAAAAGATGTTTCATTTAAACAGCTAAAAGGAGAATCCTGTGGCAGCAGGGGGATCCGTACGAAGACAACAAACTGAGCTTAACTCTTCATTTGGTGATATGAAAGGCAAGTGGTGAGGATGAGGTTAGAAAAGCCGTGGCTCTCGCACAAACATGCACACTGCGACTAAAATAAAGCTGGGCAACATAATGCTCTTTGTTTGTGTTCTAGGCATCCGTGTTACGTACATGGGAGTAATCTCCTGAGTGATCCCTTTTATCCCTGAACTTTTTCCCCCTGAAGAAGGAGGTCTTTAACTGCTGTGTCTGCCAAAGACCCTACATAAACTATTCCTCGCCGACTAACGCTGACTAACAGTATACACATCTTTGTTTTTGTCCATTTCAACTTGAACTCTGAAGGACCGTATTTTATTTTTGACAAGATTTGCTGCTTGTTTTATTTCCAGGAATAATCAGTTAAGATGAGTTTACTTAAAATACATAGGCCTAAAGTTGTCAGGGGGGAAATAAGTATTTTGATATTTTAAGTAACAGTAGTTAAAAAAAAGCAAGTAAGAGTCACATATTTAAACACTCAGATGAAAAGCACATAGGTATTAAGCACCCAAAAAGTAAGCAAAGTAAAAGTATTAATTATGCAAGCATGGCTCCAGACAGTGGTACAGTAGATTACTATTATTATAGTATTAGACTTAAGACTTAAATAAAGGGAGCATGTTAATGTTGCAACTTGCACGATGTGGACCAAATTTCAAACTTTTTAGTGTTGAGTTCTTTAATGTATATAAAGGTTTTGTATCTAATAAGTTAAGCATCTGTCATAGTTTTTGGATAAATGCAGTGGAGTAAATACAATATTTCTTTCAGAAATACAGTAAAGGGGCAGAAAATAAGAGCATTAAAACAAAATTCAAGTACCTTAAATACTGATCTAGTACAGGCCTTAAATATAGTTATACACAGTTATATACTTATATATTATAATTTCACCACTGACAGTGGTTGAGCCACACGTCTTCGTACATTTGAAAAAGGTCAAAGAGTTAGCTGAGGGTTTTTTTTTTTAGATTCAAAAAAGACCTGTATTAATTTATGAATATAACTTGCCTTTGTATGTAATTTTAGGTCCTTTTATGTGATTTTTCCCCCCTCACTAATGTGTGAGTTTGGTTATTTAGTAGCCTAAGCACTGGATTACTGCTACTAAACTCGATTAAAAGAGATTCATGACTTCCAGGTGTTTGGCTCCTTATGTTCTGTGTGACATTTTGTTAGTTTGACTTAAAAGAACATTATTTTTATTAGTGTTTGGAGACTAAGAAAACACTTTTAACAATGTTATATCACAGTGACTTTTCCTAATTTTATCAGAGTATACTGAACTGATGAGATATTTCTTAAGTCTGCTACAGAAAATGAAATTATTTTTATTTGACTCCAGCTGTAATTTATTGTACTTGTATAATTGTCAACAATACAGTTCAACGGCACCACACACTGCATCCTCCAAAATGATCAGAAATCTTAATCAACAGCTTTCAAAATGGTTTCAATGAAAACTGAATATTACAAAGTACTAGGTCTATACGGGACTTTTTTTTAGATTAGATTTCATTAGTTTTAGCTTGGTGTAATCGATTCGTTGGTCCATATAACAAATAAAACATGACATATTTCCTCATTTTATAACAATATCTTATGGCCATTTCTGCATTTTGTCACCTTCCTCAAAGCATAAACTCATTTTGTGGCCAATTGGAGGAAAACTTTGTTACTTTTAAAATAATGCAAATTAATAGGGTCAAAGAAAAAGAAAAACATAGATTTTAAAGAATACAACTGATTTTGAAGTTGCAACTGTGGGGTTTTTGAGTCCCCCAAAAATGAGGAAGTAAAGCCAATGTCATCAAAACACAAAGGCTGAACTCGAAATTGAAACAACTCTCTCCTTCTTGGCACAGCCCTTAACCTTCACTAATGATGGTTATTATTCTGCTTTGAGTGATCTGGAAACAGTCACCATGAAGTCTGGTAAATGCAACTGTGACCTGTCATGTCAGACAACATTAACGAAGGCTTGACACAAGGCTGAGTAACTGTTTAATAACTAATTTGACTGCTCAGGATGGCAGAGTTATATCCAAACATATTACACAGTGACCCTCACAGGGTTCATACAGACATCAAAAAATGAAATTCAAGGACTTTCAAGTAGTTTTTCAAGCACTATTTAAATGATGTGTAGATGTCTCTCTTTGCCAGAGTACACCATATCAGCCCGGTTATAGGCCGGCACGGCCTTACTATGATATCGTGAACGACAACGAATGTCCTGCATGACAATCGAGCGTTTTATCCCGTATAGTGTGTTCGCAGACAGCCACTACCACTGCATGTGGGAAGCTTTAATATAATGTATATAAATAAATATAAGACAACATTATGTCATTCATTTTAATTTCAATAACTTCTTAAGTAAGCTTAAAAAAGGGGATATTTTTCAAGGTATTCCAGTACTTGATTTTATGCCCTCAAAATTCAAGCACTTCAGGCACTTCAATGACCTTGCACCCCGCACTAAAAATAATTTCTACAAACAAACAATAAGTATGTTATTTTTAAAGATATGTTTTGCTTTCAGAGAGGAAACCTTCAAAACAAAGTCAGCCGCACCGTAACTACAAAATGCTTTTGATTCAAGACTTTATTAAAATACGATGATTACCAGGTGATACACAGCACGGAATAAACAAAGATTAGATAAGTGCTTTCTCTCATCTTATGTCTCATTTTGTGATGTGACAAGTGAGAGGTTCAGGGTCAGAGACGTACAAACACTTCTGTTACTCACACTTCTTCCGCTGCTCAACACTACTTACGGGAAGTGTACGTACAATATCAAACCACCCACCTGAACATCAGAAAGGGGTCGTTTGTGGTGTTTTCTCCTGTTGAGCAATAACCGTCCTGCTCTGTTGATTTACTTACATTCCCTGCACAGTAATCACCACATGGCAGGCAGTAACTGTAAAAATGCACATATAAATGTTGAGTTTCCTGTCAGCATGAGAAGTAATAGCTGAATGATATAATAGCTGCTTCTGAATGCGACGTATTTGATGTAAAATGACATAAATATGGCAACAAAATATCTCAGCCTCAATATTTAGGATGATAGGATATTTGCAGTAAATCTTAGCCAATAAAACCTCTTAAAAAATAATTATTTTTATTATTCCTCTTATGAGTGGTGGAAGAAGTACTTTTATTTTACTTGAGTTAAAGTACCAAGACATTTTTTTAAATGCTCCATTAAAAGTAAAAGTCAAATCCCAGGAAAGCTTAATTAAGTTGAACGCACTCAAATTAGACTGATCTGACCTTGTTTGAATGTGTTTTGTTTTTTTTTATTTGTTTGATTGATTTGATCGAGGTGTGTATGGTGAACACTGAGTGTTGTAGGATGTGATAAGCACTCACTTCTTCCTACCCCAATTCCAACATGAAATACTCTGACATGAAAGTAGTACACATAACACTTGTTCTGCATAAAATTAGCCCCTTGTGATTAGAATTAATACTTTATTATTTATCATATCATATTCTTTAAATCTTTTAAGTTGTAAAAAAAAAACCTCGTATTGCAGCTTAATTTTTAAGATGGTGAATGTAACAAAGAAGTAAACTTAAAAATCCTCAGAATTCTGACCGCTTGCATTATTTATCACCAGCATTTACTTCATGTCATAAAACTACCTTTGATCCCAAAGTACATTATATATTAGATACTTTCAGGCTTTTACTAAAGTAATATTTTAGTAGGTAACTTTTACTTCTACCAAAGTATTTTTCTGTTAAGATATCTGCACAGTAACTCAAATATGGATTTCAGCTGAAAAGCCCAATAGATGTCTTTGTCTTCTACAATTTGAAGTAGTTTAATAACAGATAACTGCACGGAAAAAAAAACGGGTCAATTTATATTGACACACTGAAAATGTCCTCATTTTTTAACTCCCATAAAATAAATGACAAAATGTTATCCTTCAGAGGTTTGCCGAAATGTTCAGTGTAATCCATTTCAGGATGGCCCCAGCTATGACCGTGACAGATTTTAGGTTATTTTCCTGTACAGTTTATAGCATAAAGTCGACTTCCTCATATTTGGACTGTCATAAAAAGGAAAATGTCACAGTGGTTGATCTGGTCGAGACAGGGCAGAAGTGCAGAGGAAAATAAAGACAAATAGACCAAATAGTGCAGTAAAAACAACAGTGACAGTAATTCTAAAGGTAACATGCACCAGTGCATGTACACAGAGTACTTTGAGTCCTGTCAATGTTTTACTCCTACTTATGGTGGAGGAGAAATATCAAGTATCATAAAATAAGAAAATCTTTATCCCTGGGGCAAAAACAAGGTTTGAAATAAAGGTTATAAATGAGAGGACACGAGTAAACAACCATATCATCATCGACTTGCACTGATGTTAAGTGTGTGGCACTATCATTGCACGGTATTCATTCAATACATATATACATAGAGTATTGTCCTAAAGTCTTTTTGTTCAACTTCTCTCCAAACTGCAGTTTTATTCTATTGATTGTTTATCTTCTATGGCTTTTATTGTATAACTTTTTTTCCTTCTGTTTTTTTGATTTATGAGACTAAAGTGCTGTAGCTCTGACATTTCCCATCAGATTTAATTAAGCACTCTACCTTTCCATCTATTTATCCATCCACAGATTGTAGTGGATAGTCATGGCGATGGTAATGGGAGAAAATGTGTCAAAGTGGCTCACTTTGAGGAGGACAGAGATGATGTTGATAAATTATTATTATGCAGGAGCAGAGTAGATGAAAGGTCTTCTCTACAGTGTGTACAACAGCCCTGATTCTCTTTATTTGTGTTATAACTTCAACAATCATGAAGTGGGTTGTTGATTCAGTATTTTTTGCAGGAATATTGAATTAATTGCCTCTTGAATAAATGCTGAGCATAATTTAAAAAGACTGATGTTCGAGTTTTTCTAAAAGCAGCTGCTTGTTCACTTTGAGGAATAAATTAAAGAAAACAAGTTTGTTTGATAAAAAAGAAACCTGTGAAACATTTTCTCAAAGAATGTCTGGATCAAATTTTATGATTAAGAGATGACTAACTTGTCGTTTACCTTTTAACTTTGTCTTTAATTGCTCCTGTATAGTTTTTTTTTTTGCACTCTTACTCTAGCTATGTATACATCTTATTTTTTTCTTAATTCTTTAGACTTATCTTCTCTAAGTATACGCTGCTAGGTGTAATGTGTGTCCACCCCAGTACAGTAGATGGCGATATGCATTAAATATTGGTGTGAGATTCACCAATACACACAAAGAAAAAGATAGGCAGCTGGGCAAGAGAAGTTATCATGGACAAACTTTTCCATGGAATCTAGTACAATGTGAACAAAGAGTTGCGTATGTTGACATGAGATCCATGACGGAAATATGCATAGAGAAGAAAACATTAAGAATTACAAATATAACATACCAGGGCAATAAGAGCGTATTTATGAAAGAGAGATGAGCAATACAAATTTAGCTTTGATGTTATTATAAAAAAGTTTTTCTACTGTAACACGGGCACATGCTCATTTATGAGCGTGCATACAGAAATAAACTAAAGAATTTACACACTCACTCACCAACTCACAGCAGAAACGTTCTTACCCAATAGCCCAATAACAACAATATTTTACACAGCTGCTTCCTTAAGCTGCCAATATGTAGATTGTGAATTTTTGCTACTTGATGCTGCCTCAACAAACTGTTGTCAATGTTATTATTTGTTTCCACAGTACAGTTATGTCGATCAAACACATCTTTTAAACCTACGTTTCATCTGACAGCACAGCTGACCAGAGGCCTGTACTATGAAGCCAGTTAAAAATATCTTTTAGTTATCTGGTTTAAATAATCCTTACATAGGTGCTCTGGATAACCGGTACTATGATGCTGGTTATAAACTCGCTCAGTCAATTCTGGGTTTTCCTATCCAGCCACAAATTCACATGAAACATGCGGGGCTGTGAATTACAAGCGACATCATCAGAGCCATAAATGAAGCATGTCCTCTGATGTGATTTGAAACGGTGACACTGTTAAAAAATATGCCATAAATATGGAACGGTAAAAGTCATATTCATTTTTGAGAAATGTAAACAACAGCCTATAATCTTACTGTAGGATAGGAAGATGTAGAAACACTAAGAATTATTTCCAAATATTATCAGTATGCAAAGACTTAAAAAACATGAAGGTGAGTATCTTTTTGGCTATAGCTGGATGATGAAGATACTACTCCTAATATTTCATAAACACTTAAAAAGTAATGCCACACTGTTTCTGCCACCTAAGTAAAGAGTGGAAGTACTGATGAGATCAGTCTGACTAAAATTTTAGTCAGATTGATTAAAAATAATGGGAGCCAGTTAACAGTGTGTGGATTCTTTTTTGAATAAAAATAATCTTTTGTTTTTATTTCTGGTTCTCATCACACAGGTGTCTCCGGTTATTCTGAGCTGCAGTGATGAATCAGAGCGTAAAATCAGTCACGCTGTCAGTTATCACTGTGGAGATTAAATAAACTTTGCGCAAGTAAAATGCAGCTGACATCATCATTGTGTTTCTGGTGTTGAAATCTCTGTAAACTCTCTGTTTGTTGGGATCTCTGTTTTAAAATCAATGGAAATAGAAAGTATGAAATATTAAAATGATTCTACTAAAACCTTTTAAATAGTGTCCCTCCACACACTGTGCTCTGTAACCTGCAACATATGAAGTAAAGTTGTAAATGGAATCTATGACTAATTATGTTTTTCAATTACCTTTTTGTTACCAACAGGAATGTGAAGTTGATGTCACATATAGTGTTAAATTTTGTGACGGCGGCGCCACCTTGTGAGGAATGCGCTCTATTAACAGTTCCTGCTACCATAGTTACCGGCCTACCTTTTGTTTTATTTAGCCAAGAGTTACAATGTTTAGATCAGATGGAGAAGAGAGAACCCAGATCAGGGTTCCCACATACATTCGAGGACAAAATTTCAAAACTTTTCCATGACTTTTCAAGGACCCATGATAATGTTTTTTTTTAATGTCCCACTTGCCCAGCATTTTTAAAAACACATCAGAATCAAACTCTGTCAATGTAATTTCGGGTAGCAGGCAGAAATTAAAAGAGAGGCGGAACGCAGATAAAAATTGGAGAAACGTACGTGATATTAAACAAAACATCACATACTGACGTGTATCAGAGTTACGTTACATCAACAGCTACAAGAAATAACATTTCAGACACAAGGTGACATTTCGACCAATTTGTCATTACAATGCGGCTGAGGAAAAAAACTAATGTATTGTTTTACCATAAGGGAAGTAATGTTGCCATAAAATATTGGGTAATAATAATAAAAAAAATAATAAAACCTGAAAAGACACATTAAGTCTCAGAAGATGTTTAATGTCTGGATATATGCCTCAAATTGATACCTGATACCACAGGTACCACTGGCTACTTGTCAAATACAGGACTTTTTGTTATTATTGTGCCTTTTTAAAATGTTTAACTACATTTTTGTGCCATTTAATGTAATTCGTACAGCACTGTGGACAACTTTGGTTGTTTATAAAACCTACATAAATAAACTTGATTTGATTTAATGCCATCAGACCAGTAGACCAGAAACTTTCTGCAGAGCTGCATTCCTCATGATTCAATCTGTGTTTTTCATCAGATAAAGAGGAGATAAAATCCTACCTGAAATAACTTTGACTAAAATGGTCAAGTTGACGGTTTTGACTAAACTACATTAACTGAAATGTTCAATTTAATTTGACTACTACAAAGAAGACTAAAATATCATCCGTTTTCATTGACTAAAACTATACTTAAATAGTTACAGTGTACTTAGATTAAGATACGACTAAAATGCCCAAACATTTAGCCAAGTAAAACTTCACAAAAAAAAACCCACAGGATTACGCTGGCTAAGCTCTGGTGTTTCCTGTGTTTCTTGGAGAAAAGCTGCAACAGGCTATGTTGGGGTTGTTGTTTTACCCAACTCTGTCTGTGTGTGTGTGTGTGTGTGTGTGTGTGTGTGTGTGTGTGTGAGAGAGTGTGTGTGTGTGGTGCACTTACACATCAGCTCTTACTTGCGGTCATGGTGGAAAGAGGACGCTCCAAACGGTCCTGTCTGAAGCAGTGTGTGCACACAGCTGCTCTGATGAAACCAGTCAGACAGATACCTTTAAAATAAAAATAATAAAATGTCAGTATGCAAATTACCTTATGAAACCACTGACTCACTCTTATGAAAAACTATTTTAAAGTAGATTTTATTGTATGGCTTGAACTGGGACATACATGAGAAAACAAAAAGAAATTAAAACTCTACAAAGAACTATTGTTGTAGTAAGCATCAAAAACTGTACAAGCACATGATAAATTAAAATTATGGAACCATAAGATTACATATTTGTGTACTTTTACATATTTGGTATGACAGTGCTAAAATGCAAATACAGGCAGCGCCCAGTAGCTCACCTGGCAGAGTGGGTGCCCCTTGTACAAGGGCTTTGTCCTCGTCACAGCAGCTGCAGGTTCAATTCACGCCTGAGGCCCTTTCCCTCTCTCTGCTCTTTCATGCTACAGCTGTCCTATCAAATAAAGCCAAAAATAATCATTCTAAAAGAAAACTCAATACAGTGTCATTGAGGCTCAATCACATTACATTTAAAAAGACCGTCTTTTAAAAAACTATTTCATGATCAGATTTTATCGACTCAGATTAAAGTGCAGTCTAAAATTGTGTGATGAGACATGAACTGAACAACTACTGAATTAGAAATGTTAGACGTTTAATCTGTTCAAGGAGGGACTGGGCAGCTCAACCAACCAGATCAGAAGTCAAGCCTCTGCACCAGTTCCTCTGTTTTTGTGTTTCAGATCCTCTTGCAGGGAATTCGCCATCTTCAGGTGCCTTCTTTACCGCTCTTTGGCATTTCTGAAGTCCCACTGCAATTCATCCGCCTTCTCCTGAGCCTCTGTTATTTGTTGTCGTTTTTTTTTTTTTTAACTTTAGCTTTGTCAAGGGCATACTGATGTTCCTGAAAAATATTATTTGACTCCAGAAGATCCTTTGACAGCTGAACATGAAGATCGGAAGATTCTGCAGCAGATTTTCATGACATCCTGCTTGACCTGGATCTACCGGGCACCTACAGATAGAGTAAATAACAATTTCAGTGAATATATACAATTTTAACACATATAGTCTAACGTGGTAGTGAGAGATTACAGCTGCATGAAAATTGTCTTTATTGATGTTGAAACAGTTTGCCAGTGACACCAACATAACACTAACTTAATTTAAGAATTTTTCGAGAAATTTAAGCCAATTTTTGATTAATTACATATTGTATTGTAGCATAAGACACATAGTTTTATGTTTTTACATCCTTTACACACTCAGCACATTATTTATCATTTTAAATCTTCACATACTAGTGCTAATTTATATTATTTCTGTTTCAAAAAAACATCTCAATTCTCGCAAAAAAAATATTTTCCCTCTATTTCACACATGAAAAAAAAATTGAACTTAGAAAATGGATCACCAGAAAAAAAAATCTTACTTGACCCTCAGGGCCTCCATAAACAGAAAATGTTGCACATATATATATATATATTTTTTTTTTTAAATCCGATTTCAAAGGTTTAAATACTTGTGAGGGTGTCTGAAAGAAGCACAAGAAAAGTGATGTCTTTCAAAGTTTACTAACAGGAATTTGCATGTAAACTTACTGATTTAATTATTAATGACGTGTCAAATATAATTGGCAACAAGTCTGATAACTGATAGATCACATTAGTCATTTATCAGAAATAAACAACGCTGTAATATAACAGCTAGTGGGCTCTGATAACAGCTACAGTCCTGGCATATAAATGACTATAAAGTCAGTGACACGAACAGTAAACTAACACTGACCTGGGGCGACTTAATTCAATAACACACGTTAAATTTGAGCGACATAGCCGATTGATTAATATGATTGTCTACATCTTACAGATAGTTTATCTGATATCCTCTCCAGAGCAAAGTCACTTGACATTGCTGTTAACTTAAAACAGTTGTGATATATCAAACTCAACGTGTTCCTAACGGTAGAACTATTGTACGATAACTTCTCACCTGTGAAATGTTACTCTCATTTGCTTTGGTTGGGTTTCCTTCATTAAAACATCACAAAACAGCACAAAACTTTGCCTTTTTCTACTATTCTCTATCAAACTCTTTTGAACTCTGCTTCAATATGGCGGCGGTGGAGACGGACCTGACAACCGGATGTCGCGCGTGAAGTAGCGTCGACGTGTATATATCTACGTCACTGGGCGGTCACGCTACGCTAAGCTAGCGAGCCGCGAGAGCTACTGCTAACAGTTTTTGTCGGATTGCAGATACAACAAAGGTGAGCGGCATGTCTTATAGTAATGATCGACTTGTTTCCCTCCACGTATTGCCTGGTGTAACGTCCGTTAAGAGGCTGATCGGCTCAGAAGTTAAATTTCTTTTCAGCGGTTTCGTCACGATAAATACAAAAATTTGCTAGCAGCATTCTGTTGAGCTAACTTAGCTAACGTTAGCGTTAACGCTTTTGCATGGCGCTTTAGAGGAATCACTTCAGCATAAGTATTTGGTCAAATAAGCTACGTTAGACGCGGAAGTATTATGTTTAACGTTATTAAACATCTAAAAGAGGTAAATCGTCGTATCAAACTATGAACATATAAAATAAAGTCTAACGATTACCGCGTCGCTGGTACGCCCGAGCAAACGTACTTTTGGTTGCTAGCTAACGTTAGCTTGACATCGTAGACAACTACATAATAATAATAATAATAATACATTGTATTTATACCCCCCTTTAATAGTACTGAAGGACACCTTAAAAGACAGTTAAACAAGCAGCAATGGATCTTAAAGTCAAACAATCATTAATGTACAGTTGAAAGTTAATATAACAACTTGACAAAATCATCGTCGTAAAAACTAGGTATAACATAATTATTATGAAATCATCATCAGTGCAAATCAAGATGTGTATGTTACCATAAAATCATTCTGAATATGCCAGTTTGAAAAGGTGTGTTTTTAAATAGTATTTGAAGACGTAAAGTGTGTATAACCACAAATGGGGTCCGATGTATTGTGGTCAGTACAGAGCCTCTGAGAAATGTTGTAAATCTATTGGCAGTTAGTCAAGTAACACCATTTTTTTTCTCATCCTAACAGCACTTTTACAAAGAGAGAGGGAGAGAATGAATCGCTCTGTTGTGACAAATGACCGTCTGTCTTTTTTTTCAGGCACATCTGACTGTAGGACTCTAACAAGGAGGTATTTAAATCTGGTGAAATGAGTAAGTAATGATCACTTCTTATTAAACTGAGTTCTGGATGTTACTGTTTGCTCGCGCTCAAAACACTGCAGGGTGTTTCCCCCAGGAAATACTTTAGCTGGGGTGATAAGCCACCTACATCTAGACACACCCTGTTTCGTTATTAGTATAGTTATAGATGACTGCCCAAACAGAAGTCGCACTCATTAAATACATTGCATTTGTTGTGTGAAATAAAACACTGGGGGACCCATCCACTGCATAAAGTAGAGCCTGTAGCCGTCGTGTTTGTGTAGTTAAAATTTTGCAGTTTTACTTGAGATGGGCATGTTAACAGAATACAGATAGGAGGCCTGTCTTGAAGTGTCACAGCATTCAGTTTGTCTAGCTACTCACACTATCTGGCACCGAAATATTGTGTTGTGGTTCAGACAGGTAGGTACCAGGTATATAGGTCAAAGGTACCAAACCGCACTGATTGGAGATCTCAGTCTGCAGTGTAGTTCATACACTTCACTGAGAAACCAGAGATCAGTAACACTGGGTTCACGTCACAAAAAAAAAAACGTCACATGCTGTGCTCAGGGCACCAAGTGCTGCTGGGGGCACCAATGTAAATGATCATCATGCATTCGCAATAACATGACCACTTAAAAATATAACTTCACTGTCTCAAATTTTAATTGCCTGGAGCCCTGATTGTGATATATCATATATCACTCACGGTTTGTGTGCATTATTTACAAGTTTTTAATAAACAATGCAGATTAAGTTATTATGATGTGTATTTTTATAGCACTTTGCAGACATAAGTCAAACGTGCTTAATGAGGGCATTATTAACGATTTAAGAGATTATGTGACCACACCGGCCAAAGAGCGCATCATTCATATTTTTTCCCAAACGTTTGTGTGTCTCTTTCTTTCAGGCCACAATGACCAGTTTCCCCTTGACTGCAAGGTTTATGTTGGGAATCTAGGAAACAATGGAAACAAGACAGAGCTGGAAACAGCTTTTGGGTACTATGGCCCTTTGAGAAGTGTCTGGGTCGCCAGGAATCCCCCAGGCTTTGCTTTTGTAGAGTTTGAAGATCCCAGAGATGCATCTGATGCTGTGAAAGAACTGGATGGAAGGTAACTCCTTAACAAATATATATTTTTAATGATTGCTTTTGTTTTGTTTGTTTTTTTTTTGCACTTTCCTTCTCATGTGATTACTTTGCTTAGAAACATGTGCGGCTGTCGAGTGCGTGTCGAGTTGTCCAATGGGGAAAGACGTTCAAGGAGTCGTGGCAATCCTCCATCCTGGGGTAGACGCCCTCGCGATGATTTTAGACGACGTAGTCCTCCAGTCAGACGCAGGTATGTATTTCTTACTTGACTCATGATTCATTTTATTGTTTTACATACATTCTCATTTGCAGTGTTTTTAAGCTCAAATGACAAGGCTGATTTACATTCCCCACACACTGTAAGAATTAATTTTTCTCCATCAAAATGTTAGTTAGTTTGACAGAGCCATTTAAATCTGACAACCTCCCATAATGATTTTATATGTTCAGATCTTAGACCTATTAAAGCTTATTCACATTTAAGCCAAAACCAAGTAGGGGGAAGTTTCTGAATTGATGTCCCTATGACTAAATGTAATTGTTAGCACTCTCAGTGCTGTAAATGACAATAGTAAAAAAAGAAAATAATAATTTAATTGAGTTCATCAATAGATAATCTGTGGATCCAGCTGCTTCGGGATTTAATATATTGATGTCGCTTTGTAACGTCAGAAGTGACGTTTTTTAAATAAACAAAAAATGATATTCAATTGTTTCAAAGGTAATTTTAATGCCAACTTTGCTTAGTTTTACAGCTAAATTCAAAGGCAGCTTGTGTCAGCACTTGACTATTTATGAACTCTTACAACAATATTTCTTTTAGATTTAAAAAACAAAACAAAAAACAAGCTCTACCAGAGTGATATTGCTTTACGGGGACATCTTAAGAGGCACAGTTTGCAATTCATCATCCATCAAACATTTTTACAGGTACTTTCTAGAATTACTTTCTGCAGGTGTAAATTTTGTTTTCTTTCTGAGTTTAGTTGCCATCTATTAATAAAACTGAACCCCGTTGCAGAGTCACCACCACGCTTCTCACCATCTGAGTCAGTCAACTAGTCTTCTTTCAGCATCATGTGACTGCTGACCAGGAGCCCCAATCAGCTGGGCTGGTGTTGTCACATGACCAAGGCGCACCGCCAGTCGTCAGGTTCCACCAACCTTTTGGTTCCTGAGCATGCAGTTCCCAGCATCCTCCTCTTCTTCCTCCAACTTTAATCCAATCGACAGCGGCCCACTTCACATTATCAACCAATCAGCGTCTTTACTCTCTCTATTCTCCACACAACTACTGTATCAGCGGGAACATCCTTTGGCTTACATCCCGTCCCATCCTTCCCCCCCAAAAAGGCAGGGAATATCGACAACTACCCCTTCCTACCAGCCACCAAGCAACTTCATATCTCCAACATTTGCATCATGTGGCAAATCCTCTCTGCAATTCGACTTCCCTCACCATCAGTCTGGCTTCCTTGCGTCATTTCTATCTTGTCCAAATCCCCCCAAATAGTAAGTTGCTTTTATCCTGCTCTTTGTAGTTTGTATGCTTAATCTAGCCTTAAAAGGTGCTTGACGGTTTTCCCTCAGCAGTTATGTAATTAAGAGCAAGTTCAGTGCAGAGCTGCAAAAATCTACAGATCAAAAAGAAGTTTGCCGTCAGTCTTCAATTTTTATATGAAAGAATTAACTACATTTGGTTCACTGTGTAATTCGGCTACAGAGTGCATTTTCATGGCTCGACATAAGGCTATCTTTCGCCACATATTGAAAAGAAAAGTGCACGTTGTTTTTGCAGTTTTACAAATTATTTTTTTTCCATGAAGACATCCTTTCACCTCAAGTGCACCAGTTTAATTACAAATAACATTTAAATTTCACTCTTCTGCATTTGCTTTGCAGCAATCTTTAGAGCCAACACATGTGGTTCACAGCTTATTGATCTAATGCTTTACTTACTTGTCATAGTTGTAATAGATTTTAGTTGCGTTTGTTCTAAGCCGGCCTGAATGTCGAGTCTTGATTTTGTTCCATATTCTGAAATCTGACTCCATGATTGCTGCTCATTGGACAAAGTTTCCTTTTAATGAGTAGATCTTGATGCCACTCATGGATGCAGATGATCCTTCTATTAACAGACAAGGAACTACGTGTAACCACGTTTCCACGTGTAATCCATGTCTAAGGATCAAGGATACCAAAGGTTTCATTAGTGATAGGACGGTTAAATGGTATTTACTAAATTTTTTGCTTTTTTTTTTTTTTTTTTTTTAACTTCATGTACACTTTAGGAGGAGGAGCCGCAGTCGCAGCAGGTAAGCTTGTTAAGAACAGTTAAACTCTGCTTAATGATTATTAATATCTTGTTAATGATTAAATTTGTTTTTCGGTTTGGTTAACCAGGTCTCTTTCAAGGGACAGAGGCAGACAACGGTCTCTCTCCAGAGACAAGAAATGCCAAAGATCTATCTCACGGTCAAGGAGGCAAGTTTAAGTATTAATTATCATCATACTGTTCTCTAAGACATATTTTTATTTCTAAATAACTTGGTGATCATTTTGCACATTTTCACTGGTTTGTTTATTTTACAGTCGTTCCCGGTCTAACGAGAGAAAATGAAGACCTCAGACTATGGTTCATCTGCAGGATCTTGCTATGGTTGGGGGATATACAAATTTTTATAGTCATGTATTTCTTTTCTTTAGGGTTGGCCAAGTTACATATTGTGTAATGGCAGTCTGTCTAACAAAGGACTTAAGTCTTTTTCTGCTAAAGCAAATTTTATCTTCTCCTGCATGTTTGAAATGGAATACTGGAGTTAGTTTTACATTACCAACCTGTTTTTTAAACTATTGAATTAAAGCTCATGTGATGTTTTTATTTGTTTTTGTTTGCTTTTTTAAATTGTTGGTTTTAAATGACTGACTATAGGTAAATGTCAGATGCACCACCAGTAGAAACATCCTTCATACCAGTGACAAAATCAGACTGGCAACATATGTTAAATACTGGTGCTGTTATTTGCAGGCTGTCCTTAGAGCCAAACATCTGTAATTCTGTATTTTACCTCTGTCACTTTTGCCAAAAAGGCATTTACTCTGTTCAACTTTGCTTGACTTGAGCTCTGACAGTTTGTGCTGCTGCAGTTAAACAACTTGTTCAATAAATGGTTTTCCAAGGTGACAATATATCTTCATTCCTTCTTTAAGATTAGTATTTTGTAAAAATTCAACATGTCCAATATAACTATGGAAAATTAAGTTTTATTCAGATCAGGAAGTTCTGTGTCTTGTTGCTGTTGCGTGATTAAGGCTGCAAGCATAACCCACACAGGAAGTTCTCAGTCACATTTGCAGTGGAGGAAAAACTCTCTGTGTGAAATGTATTTACCGTTGAGCACAGGCTGACTTGACATTACAAAGCAGCTCGTGTTATGAGACAACAGAAGTACAGATGTGGGTGGTAAGTACATGTGGTGTTGCAACATTTATGTAGAACTAATCTTTTTTAAAAAAAAAAAAAAAAAGTAACGTGCACTTTATCCTTTTAAATTAACTGTCTGGTGAACATTTACTGCTAATGGTAAAATATCAAAAATAAGTATGCATCTTTACTTTGTTTCTAGCAAAAATGTTGTTTAGAACGTTTCAGAATTATTAATGGAAAAATTACAAGTTCATATTTACTGTTGTAAATATTGTTAAAATTTAGTTAATGTTATTTGATGCTTATGGGTTGTAGATTTAAATTGTATATGCTGTCATGTTGCATGTGCTTTAACAGAGAAGATAAGAAGCCATGTCCGCTCAAAGTACAAAGAAAAAAAGGTTTGGTTCACGGCGCCGGGCAGCAAACCAAAATGAAAAACCTAAGGCTGATGAGTTTGAGATAACGGACAGTACCTTTATTGCTCAACCCCACATACCAGAAGAAAATACTGAATCACTAAATGAATTTGCAAGTGCTGAAAATGTACAATCTGAGGCACAACCTTCCCCTGAACTGTCAGGAAACAGACGAAAACTGGGGTCTAGTCGAAGACATAAAAGACCGCATGTTAAGGACTCGCAACACGACCCTGGAGAGGAAGTTGAGGAAAAGATTAGGGGAAAGGAAACCATCGAAACAAATCAAATGTCACTTACAATACAACCTAAAAGCCAGGAAGAATTAAGTCAGGGGACTGAGGATGATATGTCTGCAACACATGGCGTGCATTTGTATTCAGCCACTTCTCGTTATTATTCTTCTGAAATTCAGAACTTAACAACAAACTACGCAGAGGCTGACCTGGAAAGTTTAATTCCCAAAAGTGAAAATCTGCATGCAGACCTAGATGAAAATGAGAGCAGCTCCGAAGTGGTATCTGACTCTTGTATAGCAGAGGAGTACGTGCAAGAAGGAAATGACAAATCTAACACTCTTCACAGTGAGGACATCAGACAAAGTGCACATCTTGTTGGCATCTCCGAGTTAACTAGTTCTGATGTTTTTTCATGTCAGAAAGTAGATCAGCAGCTGATTGACCAATCTAATACTAGCAAAATGCCAGATGAAAAACTTTCAGATGTGGATTCTGTAACAGAAAAAGATGATGACACAGATTTGTCAAAGCAGGATGGAAACTTACAGGGCAACTACATAGTGAGTGAGTCACATGGGGATTCAGTATCCATGCAGTTTTATATCACACCAGAGATAACTACAGAAAAAATCAGCCCGAGAAAAAACACTGTTGGGCAAGCAACTATTTCGTCACCAAAAGAGGAGTTGCCAACAGATGAGGAACAAAATGAGCACTTCAGCTTTTCTGAGGACAGAGGAACGCCTCAATCAGAGGATGCTATGAATAAAGTGCATAAACAAGAGATTAAGCCAACAGAAATGCATGAAATCTCACCTGACAGTAATATACATGATGCCACAGAAAATTCTGAATTTATTTCTGGAAACCTGGTAGACCAAACTGAAATGAGTGATACACACCAATCTTTATTGATTTTAAAAGTTGATGATGATTCTCCTACCTATCAGGAACTTTCAAGTTCTGACAGCAAATCACATGAGCGTCCAACAAAAGAAAACTTTCAAGCTTTAGAGCAGAATAATGAGGATTGCCATGTTTATGAATTCAAGGAACCACCGATCAGCAGCAAAGACAGAGTCAATACTGCACTAGGTCAGGTGTCTGAGCTGGGAGGCCGAGTAGAGGATGATGTAAAACCTGCTGAACAAACAGGTCATCAGGAGAAAGAAGGACTCTTATCTGACATGGAGGAGAGTGAATCATCGTTGCAAACTCTGCAATCAGAAATAAATGTTCCTTTTGACTCCCAACATCAGCAAAATTACACTGACTTCCATCCACTTGGGAACAGAAGAAAACTGGGGTTGAGCCGAAAAAATAAAGGAAGACGTCATGTCAAGGACTCTGCAGCTGAATCAAACCAAGAGTCAACAGAGGATTTTGTTGGAAATACCAAGAATCACGAATTCCTTCAACTAACAGAAATGACATTAACAACAGAGATAGCAGTGCAGGAAGAAATAAATGAAACCATGCTGGAAGGAAAGGACAAATTTGACACTGCTCAGACTGAAGATGTTAGTGATCAAGTTCATGAAAATGCAAATGTTGCCACACTTGTTGGCTCTGACTTACATGCAAGTTCAACAGTAGATCAGCAAATGATCAAGGAATCAAATTTCTGGGAGATACCAGATGAAGAACTTCCCAATGTGTCCTCTGCACCAGAAAAAGAAAGCAAGGAAAGAGAGGAGGACACAGAACTGCTCAGACAGGATGAAAATGTACAAACCAACTATTTGGTGAGTGAGGACATAGAGTCTTCTGTTGCATCAGAGATAACCACAGATAAACACAACCCCAGAGAGCAAACAGAACCCGAATCCAGTGTTGAACGAGAAATATCTTCATCAACAAAACAGGAGCTGCCCACAAATGAGGAACAAAATGAAATTTTCCATTTATCTGAAGACAAGGGTGATCATAAGTCAGAGGACACTGTAAACGCACTGCATAAAGAGGAGATAAAGCCAGCCCAAATGCAAGAAATGCCTCAAATTCATTGCTCACCTGAAAGTGTAAAACATGAAGCCACAGAAAATTCTGAAATCATTTTTGGAAATCTGACAGATCAAACTGAAGTCAATGACACACACCAATCTTTATTGATTGTGAAAATTAATGATGATTCTCCAACCAATCAGGAACCTTCAAGTCCTGACAGCAAACTGGATGACCATACTCCAAAAGAACACAACTCTGAGGTTTTGGAGCAGAAAAAATGAGGATTATCATGTATATGATACCAAGAAACCACCAATCAGGGACATAGACACAGTAGACACTGCACTAAATCAGGTGTCTGAGCTGGAAGGCCGAGTAGAGGATGATGTAAAAACCTGCTGAACAAACAGGTCATCAGGAGAAAGACAGACTTTTCTCTGAAATGGAGGAAAGTGAATCCTCTTTCCAAACTCTGCAATCAGAAATAAATGTTCCTTTTGACTCCCAACATCAGCAAGATTACACTGACTTTCATCCACTTGGGAACAGAAGAAAACTGGGGTCGAGCCGTAGAAATAAAGGAAGACATACTGTCAAGGATTCTGCTGCTGAATCGCTCCATAAACACAAAGAGGAGGATGTTGAAAGAGCTAATGAAGCCTTTGAAACAACACAAATGTTTTTGGCAATAGACAGAACAAGTCAGGAAGAATTAGGTCAAGGGAGCAGGCAGGATGTGCCTTTGATAACTGCGTCTGGCTATTCTTCTGGTGTTCAGAGCCGCACTACAACAAACTATACAGAGGCTGACCTGGACTTTTTAATTACTAAAGGTGAAAATCTTCAAGAGGATCATTATGAAAGAGAGACTGATGTCTCTAAAGTGGAGGTGTTGGATGAATCAGCGGGAGCCAAGCTGGAAGGAATGGACAAATCTGGCACCCTTTGGAGACAAGAAGTCGAAGGAGCTGAACAGTCAGAAGATGCTGTTAATAAAATGGCTAGATTGGAGATCAAGCCAACTGAAATGCAAGTAATGTCTCAAACTGATTATTCATCAGAAAGGTTATTACATGATGCAGCAGAAAATACTGAAATCAATTCTGAAAACCTGACAGAGCGAACCGATGTCAGTGACACTCACCAATCTGAGTTGATTGTGAAAAGTGCTGAACATCATCCTGCCAGACAGGAAATTTCAAATAATGACAGACAGGGTGAGCATCACATAAAAGAAAGTAACTTTGAGGACTTGGAGCAGAAAAATAAATATCATGTAAATGATACCCAGGACCTCCCAATAAGCGACACAGAAAAAGTAAGCATTGCACTGGGTCAGGTGTCTGAGCTGGAAGGCAGAGTAGAGGATGATATAAGACCTGCTGAAAAAACAGGTCGTCAGGAGAAAGAAGGACTCTTCTCTGAAATGGAGGAGAGTGAATCCTCTTTGCAAACCCTGCAATCAGAAATAAATGTTCATTTTGACTCCAATATCAGCAAAATGACTCTGACTTCAATACACTTGGGAACAGAAGAAAACTGGGGTCAAGCCGAAGAAATAAAGGCAGACGTCATGTGAAGGACTCTGCAGCTGAATCAAACCATGAACCTACAGAGGGAGTTGTTGGAAATACCAGCGATAACGAACCCCTTGAAACAAGAGAAATGACATTAACATCAGAGACAGCAGTGCAGGAAGAAATACTTGAAAACATGCTTGAGGGAATGGACAGATTTGACACTGTTCAGACTGAAGATGTTAGTGATCAACTTGAAGAAAATGCACATGTTGGTACACTGGTTTGTGTTGACTTACAGGCAAGTTCAACAATGGATCAACAAACGACCCGATCAATCAAATTTCAGGGAGACGTCAAATGAAGAACTTCCTAATCTGTCTTCTGTACCAGAAAAAGAAAGCAAGGAAAGAGAGGACACTGAACTGTTCCAACAGGATGAAAGCTGTTTGTTGAGTGAGGATATTGAGTCTTTTATCACACTGAATATAACCACAGATAAACACAACCCAGGACAACATAAAGACCTTGAATACAGTGTTGAACAAGCAATTCTGTCATTGCCAAAACAGGAGTTGTCCAAAATGAGGAAGCAAAATGAGATTTTTCAATTTGTCTGAAGTCAGAGGTGGACATAATATTGAGGATGCTGTACATATAGTTCATAAAAAGGAGGATAAGCCAACACAATGCAAGAAATGCCTCAAACTGACAACTCATCTGAAAGGTTGACACATGATGCCACAGAAAATTCTGAAATCATTTCTGGAAATCTGACAGAGCAGCCTGAAGTCAGTGATACACACCAATCTGAGTTGACTGTAAAAAGTACTGATGGATCTCCTATTAATCAGGACATTTCAAATCCTAATGACAAACAGGAGGAGCATAGTATAGAAGACAACATCGTTATGTCTTTAGAGCAGGAAAATGAAGATCATTATGTAAATGATACCAAGGAACCACCGATTAGAGACATAAAAACAGTAGACACTGCACTAGGTCAGGTGTCTGAGCTGGGAGGCCGAGTAGAGGATGATACAAAACCTGCTGAACAAACAGGTCATCAGGAGAAAGAGGGACTCTTATATGACATGGAGGAGAGTGAATCCTCTTTGCAAACCCTGCAATCAGAAATAAATGCTCCTTTTGACTCCCGCCATCAGCAAAATTACACTGACTTCCATCCACTTGGGAACAGAAGAAAACTGGGTCGAGCCGAAAAAATAAAGGAAGACGTCATATCAAGGACTCTGCAGCTGAATCAAACCAAGAGTCAACAGAGGATTTTGTTGGAAGTACCAAGAATTACGAATTCCTTCAACAAACAGAAATGACATTAACAACAGAGATAGCAGTGCAGGAAGAAATAAATGAAAACCATGCTGGAAGGAAAGGACAAATTTGACACTGCTCAGACTGAAGATGTTAGTGATCAAGTTCATGAAAATGCAAATGTTGCACACACTTGTTGGCTCTGACTTACATGCAAGTTCAACAGTAGATCAGCAAATGATCAAGGAATCAAATTTCTGGGACATACCAGATGAAGAACTTCCCAATGTGTTCTCTGCACCAGAAAAAGAAAGCAAGGAAAGAGAGGAGGACACAGAACTGCTCAGCCAGGATGAAAATGTACAAACCAACTATTTGGTGAGTGAGGACATAGAGTCTTCTATTGCATCAGAGATAACCACA
The DNA here is from genome assembly GCF_008729295.1 of Plectropomus leopardus. Classification (NCBI taxonomy): domain Eukaryota; kingdom Metazoa; phylum Chordata; class Actinopteri; order Perciformes; family Serranidae; genus Plectropomus; species Plectropomus leopardus. The sequence continues at coordinate 29,779,758 of NC_056464.1, read as the reverse complement.
GATAAACACAAACCCAGAGAGCAAACAGAACCCGAATCCAGTGTTGAACAAGAAATATCTTCATCAACAAAACAGGAGTTGCCCACAAATGATGAACAAAATGAGATTTTCAGCTTATCTGAGGTCAAAGGTGATCATAAATCAGAGGACGCTGTAAACGCACTGCATAAAGAGGAGATAAAGCCAGCCCAAATGCAAGAAATGCCTCAAATTCTTAGCTCACCTGAAAGTGTAAAACATGAAGCCAAAGAAAATTCTGAAATAATTTTTGGAAACCTGACAGACCAAACTGAAGTCAGTGACACACACCAATCTTTATTGATTGTGAAAATTAATGATGATTCTCCAACCAATCAGGAACCTTCAAGTCCTGACAGCAAACTGGATGAGCATACTCCAAAAGAACACAACTCTGAGGTTTTGGAGCAGAAAAATGAGGATTATCATGTATATGATACCAAGAAACCACCAATCAGGGACATAGACACAGTAGACACTGCACTAAATCAGGTGTCTGAGCTGGAAGGCCGAGCAGACGATGATACAAAACCTGCTGAACAAACAGGTCATCAGGAGAAAGAAGGACTTTTCTCTGAAATGGAGGAGAGTGAATCCTCTTTCCAAACTCTGCAATCAGAAATAAATGTTCCTTTAGACTCCCAACATCAGCAAAAAGACACTGAATTCAACCCACTTGTAAACAGAAGGAAACTGGGGTCTAGTCGAAGAAATAAAGGAAGACGTCATGTCAAGGACTCTACTGTTGAATTATACAACGAATCTGCAGAGAACGTTGTTGGAAATACCAAGAATAATGAACCCTTTGAAACCACAGAAATGTCAACAACATCAGAGACAGCAGTGCAGGAAAAAATAATTGAAACCATGCCGGAAGAAATGCATAAAGTTGACTCTGCACAAACTGAAGATGTTGGTGATCAAGTTGAAGAAAATGCACATGCTGTCGCACTTGTTTGTGTTGATTTAAATGAAAGTTCAATAGCAGATAGACAGAAGATTGAGGAATCAAATTTCGTAGAGATACTAAATGAAGAACTTCCCAATGTGTCCTCTGAACCAGAAAAAGAAAGAGAGGAGGACACAGAACTGCTCAGACAGGATGAAAATGTACAAACCAACTATTTGGTGAGTGAAGATATAGAGTCTTCTGTTGCATCAGAGATAACCACAGATAAACACAACCCCAGAGAGCAAACAGAACCCGAATCCAGTGTTGAACAAGAAATATCTTCATCAACAAAACAGGAGCTGCCAACAGATGATGAACAAACTGAGATTTTCAGCTTATCTGAGGTCAAAGGTGATCATAAATCAGAGGACGCTGTAAACACACTGCATGAAATAGAGAAATAGTCCAACACAAATGCAAGAAATGCATCAAACTGATTACTCAACTAAAAGGATGGCACATTATGCCATAGAAAACTTTGAAGTCATTTCTGGAAACCTGACAGACCAAACTGAAGCCAGTGACACACACCAATCTGAGCTGATTGTGAAAAGTGCTGATGATTCTCCTACTAATCAGGACATGTTAAACCCTGATGACAAACAAGAAGAGCATCATACAAAAGACAACAACTTAAAGGCTTTGGAGCAGAAAAATGAAGATTATCATGATTTTGATACCAACAAACCACTGATCAGCGACATAGACAGAGGAAACACTGCACTAGGTCAGGTGTCTGAGCTGGAAGGCCGAGCAGACGATGATACAAAACCTGCTGAACAAACAGGTCGTCTGGAGAAAGAAGGACTCCTCTCTGAAATGGAGGAGAGTGAGTCATCTTTACAAACCCAGCAATCAGAAATAAATGCTCCTTTTGACTCCCACCATCAGCAAAATTACACTGACTTCCATCCACTTGGGAACAAGAAGAAAAACTGGGGTCTAGTCGAAGAAATAAAGGAAGACGTCATGTCAAGGACTCTGCAGCTGAATCAAACCAAGAGTCAACAGAGGATTTTGTTGGAAATTACAAGAATTACGAATTCCTTCAACAAACAGATATTACATTAACAACAGAGATAGCAGTGCAGGAAGAAATAAATGAAACCATGCTGGAAGGAAAGGACAAATTTGACACTGCTCAGACTGAAGATGTTAGTGATCAAGTTCATGAAAATGCAAATGTTGCCACACTTTTGTTGGCTCTGACTTACATGCAAGTTCAACAGTAGATCAGCAAATGATCAAGGAATCAAATTTCTGGGAGATACCAGATGAAGGACTTCCCAGTGTGTCCTCTGCACAGAAAAAGAAAGCAAGGAAAGAGAGGAGGACACAGAAAACTGCTCAGCCAGGATGAAAATGTACAAACCAACTATTTGGTGAGTGAGGACATAGAGTCTTCTGTTGCATCAGAGATAACCACAGATAAACACAACCCAGAGAGCAAACAGAACCCGAATCCAGTGTTGAACAAGAAATATCTTCATCAACAAAACAGGACCTGCCCACAAATGAGGAACAAAATGCAATTTTCAATTTATCTGAAGACAAGGGTGATCATAAGTCAGAGGACACTGTAAACGCACTGCATAAAGAGGAGATAAAGCCAGCCCAAATGCAAGAAATGCCTCAAATTCTTTGCTCACCTGAAAGTGTAAAACATGAAGCCACAGAAAATTCTGAAATCATTTTTGGAAATCTGACAGACCAAACTGAAGTCAGTGACACACACCAATCTTTATTGATTGTGAAAATTAATGATGATTCTCCAACCAATCAGGAACCTTCAAGTCCTGACAGCAAACTGGATGAGCATACTCCAAAAGAACACAACTCTGAGGTTTTGGAGCAGAAAAATGAGGATTATCATGTATATGATACCAAGAAACCACCAATCAGGGACATAGACACAGTAGACACTGCACTAAATCAGGTGTCTGAGCTGGAAGGCCGAGCAGACGATGATACAAAACCTGCTGAACAAACAGGTCATCAGGAGAAAGAAGGACTTTTCTCTGAAATGGAGGAGAGTGAATCCTCTTTAAAAACCTTGCAATCAGAAATAAATGTTCCTTTAGACTCCCAACATCAGCAAAAAGACACTGAATTCAACCCACTTGTAAACAGAAGGAAACTGGGGTCTAGTCGAAGAAATAAAGGAAGACGTCATGTCAAGGACTCTACTGTTGAATTATACAACGAATCTGCAGAGAACGTTGTTGGAAATACCAAGAATAATGAACCCTTTGAAACCACAGAAATGTCAACAACATCAGAGACAGCAGTGCAGGAAAAAATAATTGAAACCATGCCGGAAGAAATGCATAAAGTTGACTCTGCACAAACTGAAGATGTTGGTGATCAAGTTGAAGAAAATGCACATGCTGTTGCACTTGTTTGTGTTGATTTAAATGAAAGTTCAACAGCAGATAGACAGAAGATTGAGGAATCAAATTTCGTAGAGATACTAAATGAAGAACTTCCCAATGTGTCCTCTGAACCAGAAAAAGAAAGAGAGGAGGACACAGAACTGCTCAGACAGGATGAAAATGTACAAACCAACTATTCGGTGAGTGAGGACATAGAGTCTTCTGTTGCATCAGAGATAACCACAGATAAACACAACCCCAGAGAGCAAACAGAACCCGAATCCAGTGTTGAACAAGAAATATCTTCATCAACAAAACAGGAGCTGCCCACAGATGATGAACAAACTGAGATTTTCAGCTTATCTGAGGTCAAAGGTGATCATAAATCAGAGGACGCTGTAAACACACTGCATGAAATAGAGAATAGTCCAACACAAATGCAAGAAATGCATCAAACTGATTACTCAACTAAAAGGATGGAACATTATGCCATAGAAAACTTTGAAGTCATTTCTGGAAACCTGACAGACCAAACTGAAGCCAGTGACACACACCAATCTGAGATGATTGTGAAAAGTGCTGATGATTCTCCTACTAATCAGGACATGTTAAACCCTGATGACAAACAAGAAGAGCATCATACAAAAGACAACAACTTTAAGGCTTTGGAGCAGAAAAATGAAGATTATCATGATTTTGATACCAACAAACCACTGATCAGCGACATAGACAGAGGAAACGCTGCACTAGGTCAGGTGTCTGAGCTGGAAGGCCGAGCAGACAATGATACAAAACCTGCTGAACAAACAGGTCGTCTGGAGAAAGAAGGACTCCTCTCTGAAATGGAGGAGAGTGAGTCATCTTTACAAACCCAGCAATCAGAAATAAATGCTCCTTTTGACTCCCAATATCAGCAAAAAGACACTGTCTTCAAACTCACAGGGAACAGAAGAAAACTGGGGTCGAGCCGAAGAAATAAAGGGGGACAGCGTCTCAAAGACTCTGCTGGTGAATCATACCACAGACCAACAGAGGACTTTGTTGGAAATACCACGAGTAATGAACCCCTTGAAACAACAGAAATGACTTTAACAACAGACACAGCAGTGCAGGAAGAAAGAAATGAAACCATGCTGGAAGGAAAGGACAAATTTGACACTGTTCAGACTGAAGATGTTCGTGATAAAGTTAAAGATGCTGGCTTTGACTTACGTTCGAGCTCAACAGCAGATCAACAAATTATCAACCAATCAAATTTCAGGGAGAAGCCAAATGACAAACTTCCCAATGTGTCTTCTGTACCAAAAAAAGAAAGCAAGGAAAGAGATGCGGACCCAGAACTGCTCAGGCAGGATGTAAATTTACAGTCCAACTATTTTGTGAGTGAATCACATGTTGAATCAGGAGAAATAGAGTTCTTTATCACACCAGAGAAAAGCACCGAAAAAAGCAGCCAGAGAGAACACACTGACATTGAATGCAGTGTTGAGCAAGCAGCATCTTTGTCAATAGAAAAGACATCTGCAAATGAAGAACAGACAGAGCCAAGAGTCAGAGCAGCTCATCATTCAGAGGATGCTGTAGATGAAGTGCATGAAGAGGAGGTCAAGGCAACACAAATGCAAGAAATGCATCAGACTGATAACTCTGCAAATAAAGAGACTGGATCCTCTTTACAAGCACAGCAGTCAGAAATGAATGCTCCTCTGGACTCCCATCTTCAAGACGATTCTCAGAGTATCAAAGAGCAAACTCACACAGGCTTCAAGCCCACAGGGAATAGAAGGAAATTGGGGTCAAGCCGAAGAAATAAAGGACGGTTGCATGTCGAGGACACGACAAAAATATCATTAATAATGGAGACAACGAAGCAGGAAGAATTAAAAGAACAAGCTGGCCTCGACTTCAGTTCCACTGGGGAATTAGGAAAAATTAGATCATCTGTAAATGACGACCAAAACACAGAAAAGATGTTGGTGGAGGACACAATTTTGTCAAAGAATGTGATGGACATCAGTTCAATTGTGACAACAGACATTACTTCAGAGTCAGGCAAAGATGACTTTGTCAAACGTAATAAGGAAGTCAATGATGAAGAAGATAAACACATAAACGAGCCTGAGAGTTTGAGCCAGCTTACAGGATGTGACACTGTTAAAACAGACTTGATAACATCACCAGAAGTCTCGGTTTGGAAAGATGATTCAGACAAACAGAGTGTCTCATATCATGATGAAAATATCATGGCCAGGTCAATCGCCTCGGATGTTCTTGAGCAAGAAGAAGCCCTTCGGGGCCAAAACAAGGAAACTTTATCTTGTGACAAAGAAATTAATATGCAATGCACAAATGATACAAGAGGGGAGAGTTTAATGTATGAACGAGTCTCTGGACAGCGTGAAGATGGAGAACAGTTTGAAAGCCACAAATCCAAAGAAATTAATGTTTTACCAGAGATCACACCTGCTAAACTGTTTTCACACAAAACTGATGCTCCATCTGACGCTGATCTGGAGGAAAACTTCAGAGTAGATGTGTCTGAAGAAAGTGGAATTTCCAGCCAACAGGCGATACAAGAAAAAATGCATTTAGACGACAGTGAAAATTTGCAAGTCGGATCCAAACAGAAGAGGAGAAAGATGGGTTCTACTCGCCGGACTCAACTCAATAGAAAACCAGAGGAAAAGAGAGTAGAAACAAATGAAAGTGACTTAGACACAGACACTGATATGAGAAATCTTGTCAAGATGGAAGCAGCAGAGGAGCTACAGATGATTGAAGCTGCAGATGTATCACAGAATGAAAATGCAAAACCATCAATAAGTCCTGCCTCCCACAATGAACAGGTTGTTAATCTGGTGAAGTTTGTTCAGGGAGCTGATGTCAGGGATAGTGAGAGGAATGCAGATGTTGGTGTGGAGCCACAGAAAGATGATTTTACAGCCACTGACACAGTGGATATAACATCTGAGCTCACTGGAAGAAACTCAATAGATGTGTTACTGTCTGCAAATACTGAAGATACAAACATTTATGTCACAGATGAGAGCGTTTTGTCTTCATTTGAGATCACACAGAGAATGCAAAATAATGAGGAAAGGCCAGAGAGTGTAAACGTCACAAAGGACCAAACTTTGAAATCAGCAGAGGCGCCTGTTGTTGCAGATTTGGAAATTGTGAAATCTGTAGTTAGAGGAGGAGCTGTAGAAGAGCACATGAGTACCCGAGCTGGTGAACAAGAGCCGGATAATGTGAGTGAAGGAGCTCACAATGAAAATCTCGAGATGAATGCAAGCCCAAATCTAGGTTCAACCAGCAGGAGAAGAAAGTTGGGCTCCACCCGCAAGAATCTCGGATCACGAACCAACCGGGTAGACTTGCATCGAAAGCATGATGTGGATGATGAAGCAACAGACGCTGCAACTAATGTTGGACGTGAAAAGACCAAAAGTTCACCAGGCATCATAGAAGATGATCTACAACCTCACACAAAACACAAAGATGGTGGCTCTGACGAGAGGAAAGACACAGTGGAGTACAGCCACACCGGTGAGTCTCAAGAAAATCCTGATTCTCGTGGCCAACTAGTAGAAACAGAGCATCAAATACCTTCAGGTGATCTCCCTGCAGTACTATCTACACCTCCCAAACACGATTTCATGTCAGAAGCAGCAAGTAGGAGAAAAAGAAAACTGGGGTCCCACAGAAAATCACATGGACATCAAAGTTATGAAAGCCAAACTGCAGGAGGGGACAGAACAATAGATGCACAAAATGAGAAAGATGTCACAAGTATCACAGACCAAAGTGGCATCAGGACAACTGAGGAGCTGAAACGAGAATCTGTGGGCCTGGACAAAATATCAGAGGTAAGCAGCGAAGACTCATTCATATTTTTTGCAATTAAATATTTTCTAATGAGAATCTTTAATCATCATTGTTTCAACATTGTTTTTAAACTTATGAACAGACAACTGGTTGCAATGCTTTTTAGTAAGTCTATTAGTTATGACCAGTTCTTAGTGCACTTCTCAAGATTGTGCAGCTGTATCAGATTTATAATGTTTAGCCTTTAGCCTGAAGATGATTTGGCTGTGTTCTCGGCACACTGAGGCTATGTCATGCTGTGCTTCCCATCTGTTTGAAACCTCTTGCACACAGGTCAAGTGTTTGTTGCAAGAAGAACAAAATGACACAATGATCTAAAATGAGGAACATGTGGTCCACTCAACAGGTTTCGCATAGCTTAAAAGGAGAACATAAACATGTATCTTGCTTTTTGATCTGTACAATTGTGTGTATTTTTGTTGAAAGCATTCAGCTGCTTTTTATTCACTTCCAACATTTGTGGTAAATGAGTTTCATAGGAGTATGAAAAAGGTTAACTTACAACATAGAAATGGCCTTACACAAGTTTTTCTCATGACAAATGAATTTTTGAAATGTACATTTAAAAAAATAGCTCTTCTCTTATGCACAGGCATTTATATAAAGTCCTGGAAAACATGTCAAACACAACATTTAGATTGAAATCTGCTGTCACCTGATTAAAATGTGTTTTGGGGTTTTTTTTTGCCTGTGCAGGTTGATGAAAGTGACAAGGAACCATCAGCCAACATCTCAAAGGAAGGAGAGCACTCGAGGCCTGCGAGGTAAGTCTGACGCAGAGGAACAGAGATATAAACACTGCGTCCTTGTCCAGCTTGCGAATTATGTTGGTTCAACAAGGTATTTATCTGCCTGGCTGGGTTACTATCACAAAAAGAGCTTCATTTATTAACATGAAACGTCTGTACAATTATAAATCTTTTACAGCTTTATTTAAGCTGCATATTGGATCACACTGAGTAAACAGCAATGAACAATTAGCCGCAAAAATTATAATAGGGTAGAAAAGTATGGTTGTCTGGTTTTGTGTGTTGTGTGTATGGTTTGATAATGTCTGTTTTTGAAGTTTCTGGATGTGATAAATGGTGTAATTTTGGAAATTTTTATTTCGGAGGGCCAGCAGTTTGGAAGACATTTTATCTTCTCTTTTAATCTTTTTGAGAAAAAAAAATAGTTACAATTTTTAGAGAAAATAAATATTGCCAAAAAATATTAGAAATCACCCAAAAAATTAAAGAAAAAAAAAGTTTTATTGTGTTTTAAGCCCAGGTGATAAATACATTTTGTCAAATCAAATTGAATTTGTGGTCATTTCTTTTATGTACCGACGTTGAACTAATGACTAAGGAGATCTCGGCCCAGTGGCTGGACCAGTTGGGAACCATTGCTGTAGAGGTCCCTCCCCAGCCAACCAATCAAACTCCACCACACAGCAACATCAGCGCCCAGTTCAACCTGCCATCCAGTCTCAAATTAAGAGGGAGATAGAAACAGGGAGTGCAGGAGAATAATTCAAAGAAAACAGCAAGATATTGTCATAGCATTACAGTGTGGTCAGTCGGGACCCCAAATGTCCACTCCCTGACCCCAGAATACTTTAAATGTTGAACACAGTTCAAGTGTCCAACCAAGTCGTCCGCAGCTAGACAGGCACATTAACCATCCAAATGCCTCGTCTATACAGCAACCCAAACACACTCAACTGGAATTACACAAGCGCTCAGCAAAAGTAGCACGCACCAGGTCCCCAAAAAAATTAACCCTTGACACACAAAACAACCGAAAGTCACCGAGGCATGAGCTAGTATTTTCCACCAGAACTGCCAGACTTTAGCTGCAATACTCAACATTTAAAAGTAACCAACACACTGCTATAGAAACCCCAAGTTTATGCTATTTTTTAGGTAATTTTTTTTTAACTTTTTCTAATTTCTTGCTCATTACTTGCTCACCATGACCATGCAAATCAGACCAACAGAACTCCACCAGCAAACAGCTCAGTGACACAAACAACCATCAAAACTAAACAGACTTGCTTCACAACACAGCTGTATACATAAACCAAAAACAGCAAGCTTACCGAACTTGTCCATGTCTCCCAGCAAACCTGACACACAGCAAAAGCAGAGACCACAGCAGAGCTCACTGTCAAACCAGCACACAGCTGAACTAAATCACCTTATCAGCAGGTGCAGTCGAACATGATCCTGCTGCTACCTGAGGCACAAAGCACCTTTCACTTATACAGATACTGTATTTCCATTATTAATATTTACACAAGACAATAGGAATAAACAGAAAAATATAAAAATATAGTTATTATTCCACAGTAAGTAGTACAATATTGCACAAGAGGGAAATTGCATAGGAATGCTGAAATATAAAGTATACGTATGTATACATGCCAATATTATATGTCTGTTAACTCAATGAAACCTGAGCAAACTGGATTGATATCTTTCAAAAACATTGGAAGATCAACAAGAAATCACCCTCCCAAAAATAAATAAGAAATTAGTAAAAATTTACAAGAAAAATACCTGAAATAAGCAGGAAGAATAGAAAACATGAATGGTTTAATTTAGGTTGATAGAGACAAATGTTAAAGATAAAGACAAACTTTCGGGCATAGTCTGTAAAGTTTAGCAGATTCATCTTAAATTCATTTGTTAAAGAAATGCAAACATTTGGTGGTAGATATTGATATCTTTTAACTAAAAACTGGCCTGAATGTGACTCATTTTTCATATTCGGCTGTATTTGCTGTATTTTGTTTGAACTGTGCTTGGTTGTCTGTTCCTCAGTGCAAAACCACCTGAATCAGAGACTCCAGTTCAACATCGCTTTGCTGATATCCGCCTGGGTCAAGAGAGTCAAAAGACGTTCTCTTTGGGTAAATAATATATCAATTCTTCACACACAGCACTCAGAGATAATGAGAGAGAGAAGATTAATATGGAGAAATAGGAATATAATGTGTAAACAGAAGGTGTTTTTGTTTTCAGCAGGTAATTCTGAAGGTGCAGATCTCAGATCAAATGCTTTAAATGTGATGATGATTGGAGACAGCAGCGTGGGCAAAACCTCCTTCATAAAAAGAGCTCAGAGTGGAAAGTTTTCTTTAGATATACCCCCCTCAATTGGTAAGATCCTAATCTTCATCCAATGATTTTTACATGAATGTGTGTAAATATACAGTGTAATGTTACATAAATACATTCTGCAGGACTTGATTCCTGCAAGTGGACTGTGTTAGTGGATGGAAAACCTGTTGTGCTGCAGCTGTGGGATACAGCCGGTCAAGAAAGGTAAGCTTGCTTTTACAGTACATTACTGGGACACTTGCACCAATTATTGCTGATGAAAGCACTTTTTAAAATGCTTTTTTCATAATAAATAATATATTTATATTTATTTGCGAAGGGAATTAAATACAGTATAGAAATGTCACCATAATCTATATCCAGCATTAATGATAACTACACTAAACAAAAATTTAATGGATATCCGGCCAAATTAATATAAACAACATTAGAGACGTCTTATGGTAGTGAAATGAACACTCAGTTAACAGGCAACAGCTCTGGGGATGTTCCTGCAGTCAGCAGCCAATGGCACGCTCCCTAAAAACATCTGCAGCATTGTGTTGTGTGATCAAACTGCACATTTTAGATTGGCCAAGGCACACCTATGTGCACCCCCTCCCACCAGACCCACCAGCTGGGAACCACTGCTCTTCTCCTCTTCACACTTGGTCTTGCAGCACACTCACAGATACCTCTGATAAGGGTTACCACAGGCAGCAGCGTCCCTGAACACGTGTCAGATGATGTGCTCGAAATACTTCAGACTTCCTCAGCTCAGGCTGTAACTTGTTTAGGAACTGGTTTGCTGCACCTCAGCGGTGTTTTGTTCCCTGGTATTACAACAAAAGATTCAGCAGCAGCAGAAGTGAAATTAAGGTGTGTGCATTGTGAAGACACGTTGTGGTGGAATGTGACTAAGTCCATTCACTCAAGTACTGTACTTAAGTACAAAACTGGAGGTGGTTTACTTGAGTTCGTTCTTTTCATGCCACTTTCTACTTCTACTTCTAAATAAAAAAAACTATCAAGTTAATACAAGTAAAGCTGTTATGATAAGTCAATTAGCAGACTGACAGAAAATTAATTGGCAACTATTTTTGATAAAAATGTGAAGTCATTTTCTGCATTGTAATTTATTTTGAATAATTTTGAGTTTTTGGGGTGTTCTTTTTTTCTGGATTAGTTACTTTTACTTTTAATATTTTAGGTAAATATTCCTTAACTCCAGTCCTTAACTTCTTTACTTTTGCTTAAGTAACATTTTAAATGCAGGACTTTTACTTGTAGCAGAGTATTTTTTACTGTGTTGTATTAGTACTTTTACTCAAGTAAATACTTTCTCCATCACTTGCTGAGAATAAATGTCAACAGTGAAAAAGGCTGTCAAGGTTTGCAGGTCAGATGTTTACTGATGTCCCTCCGATGCCTCATTGATGTCAGCATCAAGACGTAAACACCAAATTATCGTTTGTGTTGTGAACTCATTTTAACCCAGTGTAAATAACAGACACCCTGTTCATCTGATGTGTGCCGGAAGCAGATATCCATCTGAAAATGCAAATAAAAGGACGTCAAAAGAAAAAAAAAAGCTAACTGTAAAATATAATATTATGTGTTACTAGAGTGAGATTCACTTGTTTGTTTTTGTGTGTTGCATTGTGAGGTCAGTTGCACAATCACAGTCTTTCCAGGAAAGATGTTCAGAGGGCTTCTTGGAAAAAAAGCTTTAGAGAACAAAAAGTCTCTGCAAACTCGACTAACCAGAATCATTAGGCTGTTAGACACAGATTTAAACTCCTTCGGGCCGCTAAGTCACAGTTCAAAGGTTTTTCTAACTCTTTAGTTAAACAAAGATGTCAAATTTCAAGACTTACTGTCTGTGACTGCATTTTTGATTTCCTTTGAAGGTTTCACAGCATCACAAGACAGATCTTCCACAAAGCCCAGGCGTTTCTGTTGATGTATGACATCACTTCCTCCCAGAGTTTTTCTGCAGTCAGCTACTGGGCGAGCTGTATTCAGGTACGATGCGCTGAAGCTAAAAATTAAAATAAAATAAAGTTAAATTAAAGCATCAGTGGTTGCTTGTTTAAATGTTGTCACCACACTGCTGGCTTTGTTTATCAATGTTTCTTTGTCACAGATGTTTCAGCTACAGGTTTTTATTTACGGCCAAACAAACTGTAAAGAAGCAGCAGTGCTCACCTGCCATACAAGTTTAAAATATAGATGTCAAAGCAATACTACAATGCTACAAGTTTATGACACTGAATCATAATCATAACTAGTTAAACTTTAGTAAATGGTTATTTTACTGTTAATTATGAAACACTGAAATGATAATAAATAGTATTTAGTAATTATTAGTAATGCTATAATTTATGTTATTTTAGTTTTTTGTTTATTTATTTTTTGTTTATTAAATATAACATTTTATAAACTATATTAAGTCTGTTAATGGTTAATAATTGTTTTTTAAACTGTCTGTAATTTCAATTGTTAAATTGCAAATGATGATTATAATACCCTGTAATAAATACTGTGTAATGAATCTATCAATTTTGCCAGTTTATAAAAAGAACAATTTATAGCTAAGTTATTAAATTTGCAAATATCTGATCAAGGAATAAGTAAACAATTTTAAAAACTCTGACCAGTTATTTGTTGCTACTGCTAGAGATACATGAAGATATTTAACTTTGGAAACCAGCCTTCAGTTAAATGTTTATACTCTTATTTAGTGGATTAAAACAGTCTAAAGTAAGAAATCACACAAGTCTGCTGAATTCTGTAAACAGCAACAAACACAGTGTTTACAGTAACTAAGCAGCATCTACAACATCTGTTATAAAAATGTCATATATGCACCAACATTACTTTGCATTACAATATTTATATTTGTATATTTTTAAACACATTTATTTTAGTTGAAAGCAAAGAAAATGAAACTTGCAGTAAAAAAGATTTTGAAGAATTTAGAGCACATGAGACTTCACTATCTGAAACATGAACCTTTCCGCGCGGTCAGATAAATCTGTGAACTGAAACTGTCTGTGTTTTGCAGGAAGGTGCTGCAGAAAACGTGACTGTTTTACTTGTTGGGAATAAAAGTGACTGTGCAGAGCGGCAGGTTAAAACTCAGGAGGCGGAAATTCTTGCTAAGGTATGAATCTGTGGTCTTATTTGTTTGCACACTTTTAGCTCATAATGAAACTAAATACTTCAGATTATCAAACACGCACACTGAAGGCAACACTTTTACAGGAGTACAACTTTGAATTCACGGAGTGCAGTGCCGCCACAGGTGAAAATGTGGTTCAGTCTCTGGAAACTGTGGCCAGGTAAACACACCGTCACATCACTGTCACTGACATTTCCCTCCGTCAGTAACACCTGTATGATTTATTCAAAGCATGTCCCTATTATACTCTTTGTGCTGTAATGTTGCGTGACATGTTGTTGTTGTGTTGTTGCCAGGATGTTGAGTCAAAAAGATGACACAAGAGAGGAAGCCATGGTGTTTCACAAAGAACCCCAAAAGAAAAAATCATCACGATGTTGCTGAACGAGATGTGTCTCCAAAATTCTGCTGACGGCAGAAACACCGTACCGCCTCTTCAGACAGTTTATTTAACCATGTTTTGGTTCTTTAAATAGATTTTTTTTTTTTACAAATTCTATTAATTTACACAGATGTATACAAGTTAAATTTGCTTAAACACTTAGATTTAGCTGTTTTATTTAATCTACCAAGCCTTACAAGTAAATTATTGATTTCGAGGACGATATAGAAGACAATTAAAGGGACAGTTCCCCAACTTATTTTTCCTTTACCTGTAGCGTTATTTATCAGTCTAGATTGTTTTGGGTTGAGTTGCTGAGTGTTTGAGATATCGGCCGTACTTAGTTTGTGGTGCTCTAAACAGCAAAAAAAAAAAAAAAAAAAAACTTTTGAAAAACCTAACAGCGATGTGTCTTTCCAAAAGTCATGACCTGGTTACTCAAGATAATCCACAGACTTTTTTGTGAGCAGTCTGGAGAACTATTTTCTTTCGACTGAATTGCACCCACCAACCGTGTCACTGTGCAGAAAGAAGTGTGCATCTATGATGTATTTTTTATTTTGGGGTGAACTGTCCCTTTAAGAGAAAAAGAAATATGGCAGTAGTGGCATATAATATGATTCACTCTTTAAAATTGAACATTTTTTTCACTGGGAGTGGAAGCCACAGAAGTTGTAAATTTGATGCTTACTGAATACCTTCATGTATATATGTGCTATACTGCGCAGCTGATGCAGGCTCTCTTTAGAATCAGTTGATTTAAAAATAATTTTGTATCTTTTATATTTTTTCTCTCCTGATATATAAAAGATTTTCCCAACAAGAGCACTTTGAAATTATCTAATTAAGTCAATATTTGTAGTAGTCTTGTACAGACTGAGGTTTTTTCATTTGAAAATTCATGAACTAATCTCTCTCTTTAGTACCTCTGCAATTTAGAAAAGTTTCTCAGGTTGTTAGTTAAAAAAACCCCTCCATATTGTACAGTTATTGAGTTTTGTTTAATTATGTATAAACTTCATGGAAAATGTATATTAAATGTCTGTTTAAATATCACTGTTGCTTAGTCTTAACAAGCAAATTACCCCTTGGAAGTTACAAAACATGGCACCAAATTGTTATTAACAAGGGTTTGCTAATTTCTTAAGTATTTTATATGATAAGTATTACTTTATATAAAACATTTCAGTGTTTACAAGCAACTTGTGCAATATGTCTGTGAACTAGAGCATCTTTCCATTGTTTCTGTAGCTGTTAAGTACACCGAGTCAATTACATTCAGTTGGTTTATCATCTATACTAAATGAAGTTTTGGCATCACGGCAGTCGTCACACAGCAGCCAGATAATCATAAATGCATTCCATGCCTCCATAATTAAAGGCAGCAGTAGTAAAATAATTATTTGATAATTATTTTTAAATGTTATTTTGTATTTCACTATAAATTGTGTGGCTAAATACCTTTAATCAAATTGTTCTAATGTTGTGCCTTACGTTTAATAAACCTCCAGAATGACGCCTGCATGCTCACATACTTCATTTGTGTCCTTGTGAAAGTTTTATGTTTCCAGACTGACAAAGACAACAGTGTTCCCACGAGAACAACTAGTCCCTCAATGGTATGAAGAGCATGACAACAATGGCGCCACTGCAATAACCTCATCACATCCCAAAAGAGCTTTTGTGGGGAAACTGAAACACAGAGATAATATCTTTTAACATCATCTGAGGACACAGACCATTACACCAACTCTGATATTAGTGGCTGGCTCCGACCTCAACAGCTACATTCGCACACCAGGAGAATTAATCTTCTTGCCGTCAGTCAGATAATTCAGTTTTATGCTGAAATATGTAATATGTGTAACTTTGTTTAACATCAGAAAACATGATAACATTTTATTTTTTACTGAGACCTTAATTTCAAAATTATTTCCAATAATTTTCCTGGAAAGAATAATTACATTTGGTAGCAATTACAGGGGATATGGACAAATTGTTGCGTAATAATAGTCGACAAGCCTCCAATTAATTGCTGCTGTAACCTAGAGATATTTAGTGACACAGCAGGTCAGCTAACAGAGAGATTGATTTGATCTGATTATAGTGTCATGCATAAATCATATGCACAGCCCAAACAGACTTACGAGAGAGAGAGAGATACCAGAGTAGTGACATAAATCACAAATAATACTGACCAAATAAAGCCTCCCTGAGTGACTCTGGGAAAATGCATGAAGTGTTCATTCAACATAATACTCTCAAGAGCTGTCTGATATTTGAAAAACCCAATAATAATTTTATGATTGTGTCTGTGATATATAGGGTCATTTTGGTGAGTTGTATTTCAGTGGGTCTGCAGTTTGGAAGGGTTGTTTTTTATTATCTTAATTTGTAATAAAAGGCAGCTGTCTGTTGACTTTTACTGCTGTGGTTTAGAGATAAGAAAGCTGTTAAACAGCAATTTCCACATCTTTTTTCCACATGGGGGAGTGATTGTGCTGATAAAGACAGCACATCATGTTATCTACAGACCTTCAATGGTGTTTAACTTGTCATGCAAAAGCCTGTTTTTATGGCACCAGACAATTTGATCTGATGCAGTTTAAAGAAGTTAACTAAAACTAAACTAAAACTAGGTGTGGAAAAATATTTTAACCAAAACTTAGGTCTGACATTGTAGCCGCGCTGACCATGCATGCACAAGTGCAAGTGTGTGTATCTCCCTGACTAGCTCATCACCTCCACTTTTCACTGCGCTCATACTGTGCTGACCACTGAAGCGCAGCACCCACCCTCCGCTTTCCTCCATGTTAACACTGTTAGCTCTATCAGCACTGTTTCCATTGTTAGCACTTTTAGCTGCTAGAATATCCTACATAGTTCCTTTAATATCGTCTTTATAGACACTATAACATAAGACAACATAAGATCAAATTATCAAATGGTAGCACAGCAGATATCTTGTTCTTAAGATTATTTTTTCAGTTTATTTCATGATAAAATAAAAACACTCATAAGTTAATTATTTAACAAAAGGTCAAAACATCAGAATATTCATATTCGAGATTAAGCAAGTGTGTCTGCAGATGAAGAGAAGTTTGCATATTTAACAAAAGCACAATATACTGATTTGTGTCTCTGGTCTTTAACGTCTGTTTTCAGGCTCATAGAGTCAGTTATATTAACTGCTGCTCACAGCAATAATTATTTAATTCTACCTGCTGCTGCTGATTCTTCACTGGTTTCATTTTGTTGACTGGCCGTCGTCGTATTCTCTACTGGAGGTTGTAATTCTGGATCCTTGAACTGTGTGTGGGCATACTTTTTACTTTTCTTGGAGGCGTGGTATTGTCTGATGGCCTGCATGACATCAGGAGCAGTCCAGTGATGATGGGTCAGGGCATCCCGCAGGGTGAAGGCACCGTCTCTGGTCCGTCTAACTCCCTTACACACCGCTGTGCTGCGCAGCTCGAGTCCGATCTCATGCACAACTTTGCACAAATATTTCTGAGTTTCATTCAGACACTGCACCTCTGTAAGATCAGACAAAATATCGCAGTAAGTATCCTGATAATCTGCACATTTTAAATTTCTGCGCTGGGGTCCTTACTAAAAAAAGCACCACACATTACTTTAAAAAAGTAATATATTGCAAATAAAAAATAAATTACTTCATTAATTACTCCCTGTAGAAAGCTATTTGTTACACTTGCCTTTGCAATATTGCCTGAGATGCACTGTCACATAATTGCCAGTTAACAACATTAAAGCTTACATTTGCCCACATTTCAGCACAAAATAAGACTGAGGAGAATCAGGACGGCACTGCAGTGGGCCATAACTGCATCACAATGAAACTAAATATATCTAAAACAGTTTAAAGAAACTGGCCTTCCTAACATCCTTAAAAAAGATATCAATCCGGCCAGCTAGCTAATCATTGGTTGTTTTGTGGTCTGATAAAGAGAGCAAGAAGGAGAGGGCTGGGTGAATCAATATGCCGCATGTAGGGGCTGTAGAGGGAGAAAGGAAGAGTCACCGTTCTCCCTATTTCATGTCAGTGTGCCATCGAAATAATGCTGAGGCTTTTTTAAGGGGAAAAAGTTGCATAATGTTATTTAAAAGAAAAAAACACTCATTTAAATGGCATATTCAAAAGGCCAAACACATTCAAACAAAACTCACTCGGGTCAGTAACTGTAATGTGACAACTGCATTCAAAATAGTTACTAACATCACTGTAAATTAGCAAAATGAGATTTCTGTGTGTTTAATAAAAGAATATTTACCTAAAGTAAAGTTGGGGGGCTGGAAGTGAATGCAGCGCAGGCCTGTCAAAATAGGCTGTGATTTCCCCTCTGGACCGAGTGAACCTTTCACAGCCATCTCATAGGCTTCCTGTGTGCGCATGTCTACGTTTGAATACCTGTACAGAAAAAAAAACAACAAACAGTAATCTAGCTCCATATTCAAGAAATCATTTGTCTTTTTTACTGCTGCCCTGCTAAAAGCACTTTGTGATTGTATGTGTGTCAGGTCTTTTTCAACAATAAAGCACAGAGAAAAACAGTCTAATAAGGAGGAACTTCAGGGCAAAAAATATATCAAAATATGATTGAAATGTAATGAATATTAACTTACATTAATAAAGCCTTTTGATTGGCTCCCTGCAGCATCGCCAAGACCCTGTCTAGCTTTTCCTGTGTGATGTGACCTGTTGAACACAACAGATACAGTCAAAGGCACAAAACATGATAATAAAAAATATATATATATAATTATTATTTTAACTTTTTTTATATAGCATCTTCATAAACAGGTTGGGAATGGAAACCGTGCTCTGAATGATCTCTACAGGACTCGAGTCACGAGGGTAACTGATCATATCTGCTGGTTTTACATCACATGCAATGAAGATACAATATACCCAAGGTGAATGCTGTTCAGATGTTCACATCCGCCTTGCTATTTTTAGGAGTACACAATGGAGGGAGAAAAAAAAAAAAAAAAAAAAAATAATAATAATAATAATAAGCACGATAAAGACAGAATAAATGATAAGTGAAAAGACAAATTAAAAACCAATTAAAAGAGATGACATCACATAAAACCTAGTCTATAAAATGAGTTTTAAGAAGTGATTCAAAAGAAGTCACTGATTCTGCGAGCCTCATTAGTGAGTGACACAGTGAGATTGAGTTTGGTTTGGCCCCTGATTAATACATTGTGTTTGCTAGTATGCTAGATAGGTACAAACTGATGAATACATAATGTAATAATAAACTTATTTAAATCTACAGGATCACAGTGTGAATGGATATGAGTGTAAAGTGTAAAATGATTTATTTGCTTTAGATAAAATACCACCTCTCACAGTGTTAAAACCGATTAAACTGAAAACATACAGGACAAAAATAAGGAATCCTACCGTAGGTGGATCTTTCCACAACTCTTCCTGTGTGAGAGAAATCATCTGTTGCCGTCCCAAATTCTCCCTCCAATGTGTACTCCTAAAAATATCAGTACAGATATGAACATCTGAACAGCATTCACCTTGGGTATATTGTATCTTCATTGCATGTGATGTAAAACCAGCAGATATGATCAGTTACCCTCGTGACTCGAGTCCTGTAGAGATCATTCAGAGCACGGTTTCCATTCCCAACAGCAAGAACTAAAGTTAAAAGAGGGATTTCATAAATAAAATACAACATGGTCTGAGCTGACGTGTTTTAAAATGCGACCAGCTCTAACACCTCGTACCCAGAACACCAGAGGAGAACGCATCCAGGCGGTGTCCAACTCCAACTCTAATGTGCTGGAATTCAGGTCCAGTCACTACAACACACACAGGAAACACACTATTATAATGTTTTTCTGCTTTATCTTTTCTCATATACATTTAATGTGCACAGTCAGGGGGAATGTGGAGTGAGAGCGAAATTAAAGATATTTTTCAGAGCAGCCATTTGGACTTGTTGAACACAAGTGAAACTACTAACACTACAATCAGACTGCAGGGTGAATACAGATATCAGACACCTTAATTTAATGCTTTTCGTTTTAGAGACCTAATTTTCTGACCCAATTTAGGACAGATTTTTGCACAAATCCTCTTTTTTTTAATAAAGCATTGCAGGTTAAGTAGTATATATAAGTTGTCATGTGAAAAGGTAGCTGATATGCATGTTCTTAAAGTGAGTTATTCTCTATTTTTTAAATAATTTTTAATATTAATATCATTACAATCACAATGCAGGGTGAATACAGGTATACAGGTATCAGATACTGTAATTTAATGCTTATTGTTTTTAATTTCTAATTTATTTATTTTCTTAAACCAAATTTAGGGCTGATTTTTGGACAAATCCTCTTTTTCATGATAAAGAATTGCAGGTCAGAATGAAAGTAAGTAATATATAAGTGGTCCTGTGCAAAGGTCGGTGTTATGCATGTTTTTAAAGTGCGTTCATCTCTATTTTGTCAACAGGTAAGTGCGGGTATAAAGTAAAAAGACAGTATCAGGTTTAATCTTAGGTGTAAAGATTTGTGACATAAGTAATGAGGACTTTCACACAGAGGAGCTAGAATCAGTTCAGGACCTACAGGCACCCTGCAATGCTACTTCAAAAATAGTCCATGAATCTAAATATTTAGCAAGAAAAAAGAAACAAGGAAGAAAGATGCGGATAATATTTACTGAATTTGACTCGGACAGCATTACATGGCATGTGTGATGATGTGCATGAACAAAAACAAGGTGACCCTGGAGATGAAGCAGTGAGGGGGACACACTTACCCAGAGGATGCTTGGACAGGACTGGCACAGAGGCTGCAGACAGTGTGAGTCCCTTGGCTTCTTCAGTCTCACTGACTGGTTGTGCCAAAAAACGTACCACCTGAGGAAGTGGCTGAGACGGTGTGGCATTTACACCTATAAGGGCACACATAGAGGATACTGTTATTTATATGAAATTCAAGGTTAAAGACATGAATGAGTGACTTGTTAAATGTTGATCTGCACACTAGCCGTATAACGCTAACGCTAACGATATGGAGATGTATTTAATGATATTATTCTCACCTTTAAGAAGATTTGTCTCGATGGTGTCCCGCACGAGTTTCCAGTGGACACCAGAGGGTTTGTACACACAAAACAGACCCTCCAACCTGCGAAACATCCGGATAGCAGGAGTTGCCATTATATTAGCAACATAAGACCATCCGGATCTCTTGACACATGATATGAAGTTACAGTTCTTGAGACTTTTTCACAGGCGGCGGTAGTTTATTTTCTAAAACGTAGGCTCCTCCGTTTGACTTCAATGCGTGGTAACCTTGCGCATGCGTACATGTCTGATAAATTAATGTTTTGGTAGCTGCTTTCTGCTACTGCCACCTGCTGTACAGGATGTATTACAATACTGTACAATAAGTCGCATGTAAATGATTAAAATCAGCAGGAGTAGCTTTTATACTCATAAATATAAAATTAGATAGATAGATAGATAGATAGATAGATAGATAGATAGATAGATAGATAGATAGATAGATAGATAGATAGATAGATACGACAGAGGCGCTAAAACTCCCGAAGATGGCAACAACTGCCGTTAAAAAAAAACAGCGAAGAAGAAGTCAGGCTGCTAACTGTAGCCGCTAGCTCAGTTTCATCACAACATTAATCGTTGACAGGTCTGAAGGCGAGACTACGGTACGTTTTAACTAGCGCGCTGTTAAATGGCTCTGGTTTTAACGGTACCAGCTTTCGCAGTGTGTTCGTTGGAGTAGCTTTTTAACGTAATATAATGCGCAAAAATGATGACAAGTAAATAAAATCGGCGAGCGTAATGTTAGCTAGTAGCTACAAAGAATACAAGGACATTTTACGTAGCTAGGTAACGTTAGCGAACTTGTAACCAAGACGACAGTGACGACACTTTGTAGTTACGTGACGTGAACCTCCACACGTGTAGTAATGGGGGTCAGCAGGAATCCTCGGGAACATTAGATTATCATAATTGCATCGAGATACCAGGTTCATCATCACTTCAGTCACCCTGGTCTACATTTAGCTTTAAATCAGTGGTTTCCAACTTGTCCAGATTTCTTTTTAGTCATTATTTCAAGGGAAATTACCAGATATTCCATTTTATTTGACAAAATGTTAACTGCATGTGGGCTTAAAACACAATGACATAAAACATATTGCAAGAATGACGTGCACTTAATTAAAATCCAGGGGCGTTTCTAGCATATGTAGACATTTGCGGCTTAGCCCGGACCTTTGTAGGAAAAAATAAATGCCAAAATTTCTTAAAGAAAACAGCCATATTTATTTTTATTTTTTTCATTATTTTTTTTTCCTTTAAAAGTTTTGGTAATATGTTTAAAAATATTTCTGGCATTTTTTTTTCTTTTTTGTGTGCATTTTCTGGTGATTTTTATTTTTTTTTTGCTTCAAAATAATTTTTGTTTCTTAAAAAAACAAAGTCATTAATATTAACACCTGTCCTTTTCCTACTATGACAAGTCAAAATGGCTGCTGTGAAAAAGGCCCGTTGCACATACTTTTTACACAGCTGTACAATGAGATAATTTGACTTGACTAGGATTTTATTATCAACACTAGACATTTGGACAGCATTTTAAAATGACAATCACAGTATAATGCACTATATGGTAACTATCATTCCCATATTCAAACCTATATAATCAGGCGAGTCCCATTGAGATCAACATTTCATTTTCAAGAGAGACCTGAATACATAATAAAGACATTAAACAATCAGTTTAAAAATGCACAATATCAATCATTGTAAATAAAATAATAACAAATAAATTAATAATAAAGGGATGCAATAAAGAGTTAACTACAACAAGTTAAAAACAATCACAGCTAAAATTGATTAGATTTTTGAACTCACAGTGGAACCAGAGTATCACGCTTCAGGGCACACTGCAGTTTGTTCCATGTGTACAGTGAAAATAACCTAAAATCCATCTCAAAGCACTTAAACAACCTGCTGAGGAATCATTTTCTAAACTTTTTTTTCTCAGGTTTTACTTAGACAATAATCCACCTTTTTTTCTTTATTGTTACCTCTGTAGGTGTGATGCGAGCTCCTCTGCGCTGGGTGCTATGGGACGTGAAAGACACCCTGCTGAAGGTGCGTGCATCTGTGGGACAGCAGTACTGCAAGGAGGCTGAGCGGGTGGGCTTGAACCTCAGTCCTGTGGAGGTCGAAGCTGCTTTCCGCCAGGCATACCGACATTATTCCAGCAGATACCCAAACTATGGCATCAGTCAGGGCCTGGACGGACGGTCTTGGTGGATGGGGGTGGTGCGGGACAGTTTCACCCAGTGCAGGGTACAGGACCCAGCCCTGCTCAATACGATGGCTCACAACCTTTATCATAACTTCTGCAAGGCAGAGAACTGGGAGGTAAATGACAGATGACACATGTGACATATACATAGAAAAATAAGAAGTTCAAATGTATTAATCTAAACTTTGATGATGGTATCTGCTAAACCAATGGTGGTCCAGCCACCGGGTCCAGAATTCTCAGGTCCCCACATAAGAGAAGTGACCACATATTTAATATACGAGATTTTAATAATACTTGGGCTCAAAACCCAATTAAATAACACATAGAGAACAAAGTGCAATTAGTTAAACACAGGGGTGTTTCTAGCAAGACCATTACAGGAAATAAAATCCACAATTTTAAATTTTTTAAAATCCACAACAAGCATATTTTCTTTAGTAATATTTTTTTTATTTACATATTTTTTTTCTATTATATTTTTTGGTGATTTTATTGTTTCCTCCACTTTTTGGCATTTTTTTTCTCTAAAAAAGTAACAATATTTACAGAAAACATGCCTTTCAAACTGCAGGCAAAAATGACGCCATTCATCAGAAACCAGAAACTAGGAAAAACAAAAACTATGGCAGGATTTTCAGATTTCCAACAGTTTTTGATTTGAACATCATGTTGGACAAATTCTTCATGCAGTTTCTCAGAGACACTCAAGGAAGCTCAAGGAAACATATTTGTAGCTTTGGGGGAAAAAAAACAAAAAATAAAAACAACCAGTTTTTCACTGACTTGGCATGGTTGTGTCCCTTGCAGTCCATTCAGAATGGACTCGGGACACATTTGTGGACCATGACCCACCAGTTAGGAACCACTGTGCTACACAGTCCTCCAGAAAAAAAGATAATTTGTTTGAAAACTTATCAAGTGAGCAAAAAATAAATAAAAGTTTTTATTTGATGTCACAGTAGATCTGTTTAAAATGATTGCTTTGTAAAGCACTTTTGCACATTGCTATCAATATTTGCTTTCTATATTAACGTTTACAGTAGTGAATGAAACAACACACAAAATGTGAAGTTACAGTTGTATTGTTGCTTTGTTTCAGGTGTTTTCAGACTCAAAGAAGGCCCTGGAGAGTTGCTCTTCTCTAGGACTGAAGCTGGGTGTCGTATCAAACTTTGACAGTCGCCTAAAAGAGATTTTACGAGCTTGTGACCTGCTGTCTCACTTCAGCTTTTTATTAACATCAGAGGAAGCAGGTGTAGCGAAGCCAAGTCCAGCCATCTTTGAACAGGCCCTGCAGAAATGTGGAGTACCAGCTGCCAGTGTGGCTCATGTCGGGGACCATTATGTGAAAGATTACCTCGCCTCTCGCTCTGTGGGCATCCGCGGGTTCCTGTTAGACAGAGACAACAAGCACGACCAAGATGACGTTCCTCGAGAGCATCGGCTGAGCTCCCTGGAGGAGCTGCCGTCACAGCTTCAGCAACACGTGGACTGATGCCAAACAGTCATGGGATCAAGTGCAAAGCTACTCAGCCGAACTGTGCTTCAGTTAAGTAACTAATTTTTGGGACATGGCCATGTTGACCCGAATGGCCTCAATCACATCAGAGCTCAAATGAAATGCTCCTTAATAATTATATAGAGAATAAAATCATGTATTATAATATAAAAACGGTATGCAGAGTGTATAATATTCATGCACTTTTACTGTAAATAACTTGGGAGTAATAAATATCAATTAATTGTACAGTTCATTGCCTTTTTTCATCTGATGACAACTGAAGGGAACAGATGGAAAACAAAATATGCTCCCTGTACGTCATTCATAAAGTAGGGGATAGAAGCATTTGTTATGTTTGTCCACGTAATTATTCACAGAGTTCCCACGGTCATGAAGAACCTGGAAAAGCCATTGAAGTTCACAATCACAATTTCCAGGCATGGAAAAGTCATGGAATTTGGGAACAGTCATTGAATTTTGTTGTATTAAAAGTAACTGTTACAGTAATCGTGTGGTAGCCAGTTGTTCGAAAGTAGTCTGATTGGATTTCAGCAATTAGATTGGATCGAATCTTGAAAACAGGTTGTTCAAAACAAACAAAAAAAGGATTCTGAAGTCGGATTAGATCATATAATCCATTATTGGTTTTAAACTGGATCAAACTTTCAGTATGCAGTGGTCAAAACGTTTTTTAGTAGGATTAGTTTACCTTTGATCCAAAAAAAAAGCAAGGTCTTCCCAATCCCATGAAAAGTCAAGATTCAGGAACAAAATGCAATACGAATATTTGAAATTGGTCAAATATATACACACCTGTTTATATTTTGTAGTTGGCTGGTTTAATTTTTCCAGTGATTAAGTTGATAAAGTCGACATAATGCTGTTGCTCAAGTTATTAACTACAGTATAGTAAAAAGGAGGGATTGCAGGGAGAAAATGAAAAACATATAAGAAAATAAAAAAAAAAACATGATGGGCATATGAAAACTAATGAAAAAGTTTTGAAATTTTGTCCATGAAATTGTGTGGGAACCCTGTATTCAGAATCAGGATTTAGCCAGACTTTATTACAGAGTTGATGGCAGTGATGTAACAGGAAATGAGAGATGGGGAAACATGCAACAGAGCTTCCTGGCCAGACTTGAACTATGGATGTTTCAGTTGCATGATCAGCACTTAATTTGTGACCCATCTGCATTTATCTAACCCTCCATAACTGACATCGGCTGGTGCAGTTAACGAGAAGCATCTGAGGCTGCAGACCTGTTCATGTTTTCCAGTAAATAGAGTTTTGGTCTCCACAAATAATTCAGTTACTTTGTGTCAGAGGTCAAGGTGGCACTGCAACAAGGGCATGCAGGTACTGAGCTCACCACTCTTACCTAAGATCACTAGGTGAGGTAAGATCAAATAGTTTTGCTCCGTCTGCTTTTAATTTTTTTTTTCATCCCAGCACAAAAGAACAAGAAGGTTCTCATCATTGGTAATTTACAGCAATGGTTTTCCAACTGGTCCAGAATCAGGTTCCACTGGGTCCAGAGGTCATCATCAGTTCAAGGTTCGCACATGAGAATAATTACCACATATTCAATTATTGTTTGACAAAATATAAATAACACATAAGCTTAAAACACAATGAAATAAAAAACAAGAAACAAACATATTGCACAAATAAAGAGCAAATAGTTAAAATTTGGGGTGTTTCCAGCATTTGAAGACAGTGGGTGCTTAGCCAGGACCATGGAAGGAAAAAAAAGCCAAATTATTTGAAAGAAAACAGGCATGTCTTCTTTTAAAATCTTGTGGCAATTGTTTTGTCTTTAAAAAGTTTTTTCAACATTTTTTGGCAGTTTTCCTTTTCTCTAAAATTTTTTGACAATTTTTTTTCTCTAATTATTAAAGTGATTTTTAAAGAAAACATGCCTTCTAAACTGCAGGCCCGCTGAAACAAAAATCGCAGTCACTGGGAGGCTCAAATAAAAATATTATTAGCTTTGGGGAGGGTAAAAAAAAAAAAAAGCAACAACCAGTTCAGTTTTTCACAAACTTGACATGTTCACAAGTTACTTATGGTCCATTCAAAATTGACCTGGGACCCACTTTTGGACAGCGATCCACCACTTGGGAACCACTGCTCTAGAATGCATTTTCACAAAAATTAAGGACTGTGGCTTTTGTCCCCCATTACTGGTTATTGTCATTAGGAAGAGATCTTTTCACAGCCAGTATTGCAACTTCTAACAACTCCTATGACGCACATACAGGCGGGTGAGATACACCTGTCCTCTAAACCAGACGGATAAAGACATCATCAGTTTACAAAAATGACTTGAAATATCGAGACATCACGTTCACGCTGTATAAAATAAATAAATTTGACCTGCACTTGTGGTGTGAAATGACCTTTTTGTGTGATTTGGGTGAACTGACCCTTTAACTGAAGCCCTGATCTTTCATCATTCCTAATGATTTGTTTCAGTACTTAGCGGCGAGGAGAACAAGGCAGGGTTGCTTAACCCTAATACCTTTGTAAATACTCTTATTTCAAACCATCTGGTCAGAGGCAGATACTGGGAATTTTGGGCTCAGGATCAAAAGGGCCAGAGGAGGAAGCGGAGGAAAAGGACCAGAGTGGCATTGCAATTCAAAGCAGAGCTCCAGCCTCTTATGGGGAATAGGGATTGACATGTGTCCAAATCAGATTTAGGGAAGGGAAGGGAATTTCCCGAGGCTGACAACACATTCGTCCACTTAGTGTCACGAAAAAGTGAATCAACACACGCTTTCAAATAAGTCCTGATCCACTATTTCTTTGCCTTTTTTTTTTTTGCCCCAAGGTTGGTTGAATTTGTTTCCCCTCGCGCTTCTTTGTATGTAAAAGGGTATTGTGCATCTTTAGGGGAGCGCCCACAAGAGCTGCTTAATTCAAAGCTGGTTTAGTAGCTCAGCCAGACGGCTCTAAAGGGCTCCACAGAAATCCAATTGCAGACATAATGGGATTGCAAAACAAAACGAAGCTCCTCATGCAGAGAGCGAAAGGGAAGAGCAGAGGAGATGCAGCACGTTAAGGGAAGATGTCAACCCTACGACATACAAAGTAAATAAACAGGATGTATGTGGCTCATCGGACAAAGGCTTTAACATGAATGAGCGTAGATTCCTTTAACTCAAAAAGACAAATAAATAAACAGAAGAGGGCTGAAACATTTCCTTCAGCTATAAAAGCACTCAAGAGTTCAGCTCTTTGTTCAATTGTGCCCGGGGTTCAGGGTTTCATATTGCCATTTCTGTGTGTTGAAATATTCAGTGGAAGAGAAAAATAAAGGAGCAGAGCGACAGAACATTGGGGTATTTGAAGAGAGAGAGAGAGAAAAAAGGAAAAAGAGCTTCAGAAGT
This sequence comes from Plectropomus leopardus, assembly GCF_008729295.1. Classification (NCBI taxonomy): domain Eukaryota; kingdom Metazoa; phylum Chordata; class Actinopteri; order Perciformes; family Serranidae; genus Plectropomus; species Plectropomus leopardus. Next base: position 29,751,646 of record NC_056464.1, on the reverse strand, counting down.
GAAAAGAAGGTCACGCGATGAACCGGATAACAGACTCCAGAGACGGAGCAGACGCTAATAAGCACATAAATAAAACATATGCATACACTTGCATTTTTAATTCTTCATTGGAAAACAGATAACAGAGGCTTTCCAACAGTGACAACATAAATCTGACAAAGTAAAGGGTTAATGCATGAGAAGATCACCCTTTTTCAGATGATCTTGTATCGACAAGGTTTATGTACACATTTAATATTTCTGTGTTTTTGATATTTACACATATTAACAACATATATCCTGAATGTAAATATCACATACTGTAAACAAAGTGTATCATCCCCCTCAAGATTCTTTTTGGCATAAAAATACCATCACATTCATTTTAAAGTTGCTGTTTTTTCCGTCCTATCGCACAACGTGTGTGCACACTTTATAGACCGAATCACAGCTGCAACAATCACTTCTGGGTAAACAACTGGCAGTTGATTTGAATTGCAGAGATATGTTAAATCAGAAAACTCTTTATATCTGCTGTATTTTCAGCTGTAACTGTAACGCTTAAGATTATAGAGTTAAACACCGTGGTCTGACCCGATGTTTCTGCTGTGGTTAGTTTATGAACTATGTTACAAAATCTACCGGCACAGAAGCTAAGCAACGTACTGCTGTGGACGCGGTCGCAGCAAAATGTATTTTACCACCTCAAAACATTCATATCAGTTTAAGTGTACGCTATATTTAAAACATTTTCACCACTTGGCCTTACACATTAACTGATTGAGGCAGTGGTAGACCAGCAAATCCCATGCTCTGTGAAGTAACATTTAGGGCCCTACCCGATTCAAAATTATGCCAGTTGAATCTTATTTGGCTGCTCACTTTGAATATTCGACAATCTGTTTTCCATAAAAGTTTTAAAGTCCGAGCAGGGCTCTGCGGGATGTTCAGTGTGACAGCAGCATTCACAGAATATATTAAACAAGACAATGGCACTAACAACAGGTCGCAGATGGGCAACAACATTTTTTTCAGATACTAGATATCACATATTTATTAGGTGTTTTTTTTTTAAGTAGCTAAACATTTCATTTGGAAATTTCAACTGAAACATCCACTGAGGTTGGATTTTGGACTCTCAGAGCAACCTCACTAACCCCAACCTCAAAATTGTGCATCAACAGTAGCAAAACCTGCAGTAATGTACTGTTTATTAGCACTTCCGTCTTATTTATGTTTCATTAAAACAGTCATAAATACAGTCCTGTCAAACTTCTATCAGTGGACATGTCGTTCCAGTGTTTGTACGCCCAAAACACAGCTTTCTGGTTTTCTGACTTTTTGTACTGTAATGTAGTCACCTCAGATGCGACATCACTCCCAGGTCTGAACTCAGACTTCCTAAATAAATGCACCATATGCAGCATATGCACATTGCACAGGGGAGTTTCTACACAGAAGTTATTGTAAACAAACACTGTGATTCGCTCTACATGCAGGTCAGTTTGCAAACATTATTTTGTATTCCCTCACCAATCATTATTCCATTTTTTTAAAGAAAATCTTAAATATAATTACTTTTAATTAATCTTCAGAGGCGCTTTCTCTCTTTAAAAGTATTTAAATCCAAAGCAGGTGCAAGCTATGACATACCACTCTTAAAATAAAAAGGTGTTCTGTGTTTTTTTAAAGTACAAGCTGTGATTTAAGAGCATGCATGCTTAGGTGGATGTGTAAAAACTGTGTTCCCTTCAGTGCTCATTCAGGCAAAGTTAGAAAGTGTATTTGGCATCTCTCACTATGTGGTTTCAAGTGACTAAATTGTACAATAAGTGCAGGGTTTTTTTATGAACAGTGAGCAAGCTTGCAGAATAAGTGCAACCACACAACAGGACTGTGGAATAATGTGGCCATCAAGGAAGTGTCGGTTTAGCTATAGCCTGCAAATAAAACACCTCTGACGCACAAACACGTTCAAGTACAGCTCAGGAATAAAAAATAAAACTGACAAATATTTCAGCCTTACTGGAGTCAGCAAACTATCAAAACCATATTAGAAAAACTTTTAAGTTTTGTGTGTGTAAATACTGATTGAAGTCCAGGGTTTTTAATCCATTAGCAGTCAGTCCGTTCATCAATTCCTACTCCTGTCAGGTGGCGTGAGTTCCTTCTTTAAAAACAGACACTAAAACTTTTTTAAAGCATCAGTTTTCCCCCACCATCATTTCTTAAAAACGTCCTCTGTGCTCGTAGAGTTCTGATGAAAAGTGCTCAAAGTCATTAAAAGACAAAAATAAGAATTGGGGTCTTCTGACTTAAATGAATTATTGTTGTCCCACAGCCCAAAATAAACATCTTTCCTTCTCGACATCCACACAGGATGATTAATGGCCTCGTGGATTGCTTGACACACCCTCTAGGGCCAGCCATAAACAGTAATCAGGACACACGGAGCTCCTACCATGTAGGATTTGGCAGCAGCTTCATCCTCAGCGCTTCAAACAAATTGTTTGTGCGTGTATTTCCACAAAATCAAAGACTGAAGTAAACATGCTCCTGCAAAAGTCCCGTTCAATGGGGAAAAAATGTCAAACATTCCCACATCGGGCTGGCCTACCTTAGCCACTCTGGCGATAATGCTTCTTCGCCTCTGGCCAGGTCTGTTTGAGCAGAATATGTGAATACCACTTTGGATGAAATCCTGAGGATCTGTGAGCCGGACGGATGAGGAAAACTTAGCATGCCATGATGCAAACAGCTCGTGTTCCAGCAAGATGTCTTCTCAAACCACTGAAAGAAAATAATAAAAAAATAAGTTTAATGTTTTTTGTTAGGGCCACAGCACCTTTTAAAGATAAGGCTGACAGTATTATATTGAAAGGCAAGGATTTATTTGACAAAAAAGTAAATAATGTGGGCTTAAAATACAATAAAATAAAACATATTGCAAGAACAAAGTGCAATTACTGAAAATTAGGGGTGTTTCTAGCATTGAAAGACATTGGGGTCTTAGCCCAGACCTTTGTAGGAGGAAAAAAAGCCAACATTTTCAAAGAAAATAGATGTTTTCTTTTTTTTCTTCACTTTTTCTTTTATCTATTTATTTTTTTCCTTTGCAACTTTCGGGACTTAACATTTTTTTTGGACATTTCCTTTTTCTCTGGATTTTTTTGGCTTCTTTTTTCTCAAAAAAATGTTGGCAATTTTTTAAAAAAGAAAGGATATAAAGAAAATATTTAAAGATTTTAAAACGAAAACATGCCTTCCAAGCTGCAGTCCTGCTGAAACGAAAATGGCCAAAATGACACCATTTATCACAGCCAGAAGCATTAAAAAACAGAAATTATCATTGAATTGCACACATTTCAAATGGTCCTTGAGCATATCATGTGGGATGAACACTTCATGCATTTTCCCTGAGTCACTCAGGGAGGCTCAAGGAAATATATTTGCAGCAACAACAGACAGTTTTTTCACAAACTTGACATGGTTGCAAGTCACCATGTCAAGTTGGTGTGGTTTAAGCCCACGTTATTCACAATTTGTTAAATAAAAGGTAATTTCTCTTATGTGTGGACACTGAACTAATGACTGAGGAGAAATCTGGACCCAGTGGCTGGACCAGTTGGGAACCATTGGTTTAAAGTGTATAACACAGATAAAGTACCGCTCTCAGAAGGATGGCAGGATGCTCCGTGCTTCTCTGGGATGTAGTGATGTGCGTGGCTCCGTCTGCGACAGTCCTGTCTCCACCAGCAACTGCACATCGAAAGACAAAAAAAAAGACATGTCAAGTTAAACACTTCACTCCCTCAATGAAAACTTCACTGGCCTCATTTTGCAATACAACTGTTATCCGAATCACTGCACAGTTTATCAGCTATGATCCCAGTGACCCTGAGTTATATTTTGTAAAATATTAAGATATGCCATACACGTTACTTACTGTAAAAGTGTACACAACACCATGATGAGAACACTCCCAATTACACACAACACTAACACTGTGGCAACGGTCTGCGGTCTGTGATTGGTCGCTACTACAGCAAGCAGGTCTGCATGCTCACACCTCATCCCAACAAAGCCGGCATGACACCTGCAACAACAGCAGAAAATTGAGTAAGGTATGCAAAAGATCAGAAGTAAAAGTGGCAGTTAATGGGTTTTTTAAGTAGCTAAAATATCATCTGATCTCTGTCAATAATAATAGTATTGACAGACAGGGGAAGTCCAATGTACCTGAGAAATATTATACCTGAGAGTTCACTTCTCCTGTAAATTAGTTAAATAAACAAATAAATATAAATCCACATATATAGAGTCTAGTGAAAAACCAAAGGGAACAGCTTCACTCTAAAATAAATTCTGCCATTAATGCCCAGATATTTATTTATGATATTAATCTGTCACTATCTATATAATTTAAAGGACAGAGATTATCTTTGGGAAAACTTACTGACATGTACTTTGAGTTTTTAGTTTAGCCCATGTCCCATTCACTAACATGGAGAGGGCGGGGTTTATGACCTATACTGCAGCCAGCCACACCGGGGCGATCGAGAGGTATTGGTTTCGCCAGCTTTGACATCTAGTGAACAGTCAACCAGCACTGTTTGCATTTTATATTTAAGAGAGTAATAACTTACACACATGCAGGCGTCTCCTCTAATATCAGGAAGCGACATGTGCCGTGGAAGCAGAAATGACTATGGGAGTCTGGACAGTCATCGAAATGAGACCGAACAGCTGCTGCCACAAACTCTGTCAGGGTGTAAGACAAGATAATTGTTAAGAGATGAACATAGTTTTTTGAAAGACCATGAATTACTAATATTTCTCACTGAAACCAGCTACTAATAATTAGGCAGCTTACATGATGGCACAATTAACATCAACTGAAACATTTTAAAAGCCATAAACGAAGTCCTTCAGTGCATGAATTCTAGAGACTGTCCTCCAAAATGCAATCACATAGGTCATTTGTACAAGCAGCTTATTGTGACCCTTATTTCTGTTTATTGCTGGACTGCGACCTGCAGTGGCTGTATGACCAGAGCAAAGAGAGAAGTCAGGTGATGTGGTCTGAAGAGGAACGAAGTCTGTGTGGGGAGGAGGTCAGGGTGGAGTGATGGGTCAAAAAATACAAGACTTTTATCCAGGAGACTGCTGTCTGTGTCCCGTGTGAAACCAAAAGTAAACTTTTTTTTTTAACTTCTTAAAGTAATTAACTATAATCCCTTTTCCACTGGACAAAAACTGCACCAATACCTGTTAACATCAAGCTTCTATCTGTAGTGAAAAATTACGCGGCATCAGCCGTGGGTATTTATCAGCTCCAGTTTCCAATGGCTCACACTGGCAGTGATGCAAATACGAAATCCAGGTGTACCGAGAAGTGGACACGCTACTTTTAGCTCCTTTTCCATGAAACTCAATCCGTCTCCATTCTGGCAGCGCTTGAAAATTGTTCCAAATTAGTCAGCATCCGCTTTGAAATAGGGACGAAATAATAGGGGTCGACCAATATTGTTTTTCAGGGCCAATACAGATAAAGATTAATAGCACTTAATGAGATAACCGATATTTGAAACTGATATTTATTTACAATAAGAATAAAGATATTTAAGTTAAAATCTAGAATTCGGAATATAACAAACTCCAACATAAAAATATGTTTAAATGCCTTTAGCAAATGTTTAACCGAAACTTACAACGTTATATACAGCAAGTTCCCAGCAACTTATTTTTATAAAGTCAAGTGAAAAATTTTAATAAAAAATGAAAAAATAAAAATAGCTCCCTGAGGTTTTACAAAGTAAAAGTTCCTCCTATGCTGACATTTTCTTCACACTTTTTTATTAATTAATTTTATTGGCATTCATAAAAACAAAATACCGATACAGATAATTGATAATAAGTCAGGCCGATAATGTGTCCACCCCTATATAAAACACCCCTGTAGGTCTTGTTAGAGCGTAGGGACAAACATATGTGTTGGCTGACCTATTAGAATTGTACCCTAAATTACAACATCAAACATAAGTGCAGCGAGTCAGAAAACACAGGTGAACGTCAAAAATCTAAAATTAGCTTAAGCCTGCAGAGACCTGAAACAACAGCATGTACTAAATCCTAAAGCTGACACCCACGCCACCAACGGTAGACTGAAGCCTTTTGTTAACGGTTGCGTGTGGATTTGTGGTGGCTTACATCTCTCACTGTACCTGGGAGGGACAATTAGAGTCAAGAACAGTCCTGGTGAGACGCTGCAAACAAAAACCTCTGTCCATCAACCCACATTAGCCCTCATGAGAGAGCACATCCCTGCAGGCACATCCCTTTAGCAGAAATTAAACCTTTGATATACGCAGCCTTGTCTTCTTTCAGCCATCTCAGTTTATAACAGATCAGAATTATGTTGGAAACTACACATGAACAACAAAAAAATCTAAAACCATTGGGGTATTACATAAAACCAAAGATATCTCGTCCCAGGAGTGCCTCTATATTCTGTATTATGCTGTCATACGTCCACACTGTGGAGGTTTGGGGAAATGCATACAAAACCAAAATGTATCCAGTTTTCGTGCCACAGAGAACAGCGATCCAAATTGTAAATCCATCAAATTATTATCAATCAACCAATGCTCTATTTATTAATTCAGATACTTTAAAATGTTGTTGTATAGTTGATTTTAAAACCGCACAAAAAATATATCAAGTAGAACAATAATTTGTTTGCTAGGCTGTTTGAAATCATAGAGAGCTGGTATGAACTTAAGGGAATAGATGTGTAAAAAAAAAACCAACGTCACTTGTGGAATGGCTGAGATAACTCATTAAAAATTCACTCTGCGTATTTAAAAAAAATGTAAACAAATATAAAACTAGGATATGATCATTATTTTGAATGAAATTTTTCAATATCTCTTTTAGTCCTTTCGTTGTTGTTTTATGTTGTTTGATTTTTAATAAACTTCTCTCTCGCGCTCTCTCTCTCTCACACACACACACACACACACACACACACACACACACACACATATATATGAATTGTTTTTTGTTTTATTATTCCTTTTGATTTAATGTCTTGATATTACGTACATTCATTTTGGGAAATTGTTAACAAGGACTGAAATAAACTACCATTACCATTTTCACTCTAACAAAACAACAGGGACAAAAATATCAAATTAAATGAGCACCCAGACAAAACAGGACATTTCTTCCACGTAAGCTGTACAGTCAGACAAATTCCTACATAACTGACCCGAACAAAAGTCAGTGTTCCCCGAGCGGCCCAAACAGATGCACAGTGTTGCGTTCAGGGTGGGAAGGAGGATGAGCACGCAGACAGATAGCTGCATTACAGCCTTCGTCACACACTCCATTCCAACGGTAAATGGGCTTTTGGATTGCAGCCTACATGTATTGTCTCCTTCTTTCAGACTCTGTGAAAGCCCTCTGTTGTCCCTGAGGCATCTGCCTACCAACCCCTCTCCCTTTCCATGTGATTTTGGCAGTCAGACGAGGGGAACATTGACACAGAAACCAGGCTTTAGGGCGTGTGAGGTGCTGTTCAGATCAAAATTCAATACTGTAGGTGCAGCTTTTGTGATATTGTTGAATATTCTGCTCATATATTGGGCTCATAACCTTTAATTTACCACAATCGCTGGGCTCACTCACGCTAAGAGGATCAATTATCAGCGAGCGCCACACTGTCTGCATGTGTTGATGCACTGCAGCTCAATGGAAAGCTTTGCAGTTTGGAGAACTCCTGCTGTGGATGCAACGCTGCAGTGAGAGCGGATCAAGAGCTGCAATGAGGACACAATTTATCTGAAATACAGTGATTTCTTTTTACTGGAGATGGCCTAACATGACTGTAGTTTAGGGATTCAGTTCAAGTCAATTCAATTAAAATCACTTGATTTGTTGCAATTGCACAATGCTATTTTTAAAAAGGTTTAGTTGCTAAAAAATTTTGTTGCATGATTTTTTGCTGATATTCAATATGCCGATATATACAACTAATTTGGCTAATAACTGATGCCAATATCAATATGATCTACTTTTTTCCCACCTAATTTCAGTGCTCATCAAGTCTCTTCTGTAGTGAAATTAACATCATATTTTGCAAACTCTTATTGTCATGGCCCACCAGCAAATGGAGACATAAAATACAGTGCTTTTCAGTGTATGTAACATTCATTCATTGTGCAAAATAAGAAAAAGACTTAAAATTAGGATTGTTGTTTTTTTTATATCAACAGAAATCAACATGTTTGCCGGTTCTGATTCATTTTAATGTCAATATCTGCCAATGCCGATGACATGCCGATATTATCATGCATCCCTACTGGATTTAGACTTACTTTTAACTGGAGGGATGTTGGTTGTTGTAGCAATAGTTGTGGTGGTTGTGCTTCTGCTGCTAGTTGCTGCAGAGCTGCTTGTTGAGATGTTTGGAGCAGCAGTGGAGTTTGTATGGATGGAAGTGCTGGCTTCAGTAGTTGTCGAGTCGCTTGGCCTGGTGTCAAACGTAAAGAGGGAACCTGCAGAGAGGAAAAAAAAAAACAGATACTGAACAATAAAATGGTCCTGGTTTGGAAAAATACAGGAATATAAAGAAATCCCTGCAGGGGTATAACATCAGATGTAGAGCACCTGCTGTGGAAGCAATGCTGCAGTGAGAGTGGAATGGACCATTTGCTAACTTTTTTTGTTCTTTTTTGGGCTTTACAATGAGCTTCAACATTTACTTGCATTTTGACACCACTGCACTGAGACTTACTTCTTACTGTGGGGATGCTAGTCGTTGTAGCAGGTGTAATAGTTGTGCTTCTGGTCGCTGCAGAGCCACTCGTCGTTGTATTCTGAGCAGCGGTGGAGTTTGTATCGATAGAAAAGCTGGCTTCAATAATTGTCGAGTTGCTCAGCCCGGCTCCAAATGTAAAGAGGCAACCTGAAGAGAGAATAAACAGCTGTTACATAAAGAAATAACAATAAATCCCTGCAGGAATATAATAACAAAAATACAAAAACAAATCACAGTAAACTTACCATTGAGTACCACAGACATACTAAAAGTACCTATAGGAATATAAAAAATATATATTGTGATTTTCTTCCAACACAAGGACAACCAGGTGTGTCACACATCCTGTTATATGATGAACAACCTGAGGGTGAGTCCCAGTTACAGCTATGATCATGTGACTCGGTATTCAATGTGATATCGATGCTTCATTGAATAACTCGTACCCAACAATAGTAACAGGGTCAAGCATCCACTAAAAGGATGAGACCAGATCACTATAAATACATACAGCAGAGACACGCAATCACAACAAGAGGATGAAACCAGATCGTAAACAGAGCAAGGGAGGTAGGGGGGTTGTTGTAAAACAAGAAAAAAATACAATGAAAATTTATAAGACATATGATCAATTTTCATTTT